>NC_069504.1:283908476-284058476 GCF_027579735.1 Bombina bombina
CAAATTGAAAGCAGCAACTTGGTCTTCTTTGGATACTTTTAATAAAAGTTACCATTTATATGTGTTTGCTTCTTCGGAAGCAGCCTTTGGCAGAAAGGTTTTTCAGGCAGTTGTCTTAGTTTGATTCTAGTGCCTTTGATTTGAGTTTTTTTTTTTAAATTTTTAAAGAAATCTTAATTATTTTTTTAATTCAATTTCTCAGCAGATTTAGCTGTTGTTGTTTTATCCCTCCCTCTCTAGTGACTCGTGGATTTCCACATCTTGGGTATTATATCCCATATGTCACTAGCTCATGGACTCTTGCGATCTACATGAAATAAAACATAATCTATGTAAGAACTTACCTGAGAAATTAATTTCTTTCATAGTGATAAGAGTCCATGAGACCCACCCTATTATTTGTGGTTATGATTTTTTTGTATAAAACATTTTATTTTTTCCAGTTCCTCTTTTTTTGTATGCCTTTTACTCCTTCTTTTACACCTCACATCTTGGCTACGTGTTAAACTAAGGTATGAGTGAAGTGGGAGGTGTATTTATAGGCATTTTGAGGTTTGGGAAACTTTACCCCTCCTTGTAGGAATGTTTATCCCATACATCACTAGCTCATGGACTCTTGCCACTATGAAATAAATGAATTTATCAGGTAAGTTCTTAAATAAATTATGTTTTTCATGCTTTCTCTGTTATTCTCTGTATTTAATGGCCATCGAATCTTGTTCATCAAGATTGTAAACAGTGATTGCTACAAATATTTTTTTATCTGTTTTGGAAAGTAATTTTAAAGTAAAAACAAACAAACAATTGAACTGAATTGTAATGATTTTTTCTAGTTGTAACTTGCACAAGAATAACTAACTAACTAACAGCTAGATTACGAGTTGTGCGTTCGTCTTTTAACGCTGAAAAAATGGTAATTTCAGAGTTAAAACAGCACCGCAGCCATTACAAGTCTTGTCGGTATAGCTGTACCGCAAGCCTTTTAGCCTGTAATGCAACGTCAGTCCCGCACTCGTATAAATGTTGTTTGTTCATAGGATTCCCATAGTGCTGATAAAAAAAACTGCTTTACAGCCTAAAACGACAAGATCTGTACCGCCAGCTAAAGTCAGTAGTTATGAGTTTTACGCTACAAATCTGTTACATAAAACTCATAACTAAACTGCTACAAAGTACACTAAACACCCATAAACTACCTATTAACCCCTTAACCGAGGCCCTCCTGCATTACAAACACTATATTAAAGTTATTAATACCTAATCTGCCGCTCCCGACATCGCCGCCACTAAGAAAATGTATTAACCCCTATTCCGCTGCTCCCCGACATCGTCACACTATACTAAAGTTGTTAACCCCTAAACCGCCACCCTCCCGCATCGCAAACACTATTTAAATATTATTAACCCCTAATCTACCGTCCGCCCACATCTCCCCCACTATACTAAAGTTATTAAGCCCTACACCGCCGCCACTATAATAAACCTATTAACCCCTAAATCAAAAGCCCCCCACAATGAAATATAATAAATTAAACTATTAACCCCTAAGCCAAAAGTCCCCCACATCGCAATAAACTAATTTAAACTAGTAACACCTAAACTTAATGCCCCCTAACGTTATATTAAAATTACAATTTCCCTAGCTTAAATTAAATTTAAATTTACCTGTCAAATTAAAAGAACTAAGTTTAAATTAACAATTAAACTAATATACCGGTAATTATTAAACTAAAATTAAACTAACTACCAATTAAATAAAACTAAAATACACAATAGGATTTAAGCAGCTCTCATTCTATTGGCTGATTCATAATCCAATAGAATTAGAGCTGCTTAAATCCTATTGGCTGATTTGAACAGCCAATATGATTTTAGCAGCTCTAATTCCTATTGGCTGATTCAAAATGTTCAGCCAAAAGGAATGCAAGGGACGCCATCTTGGATTGTGTACCTTGCATTGAAGATTCAGTGTACGTCGGTAACCGTATGAAGAGGATGCTTCAGGATGGACCAGCTCCGCTCCACCGGGATCAAGATAGAAGATGCCGCCTGGATGAAGATTAAAGAGGCCGTCTGGATGAAGTCTTCTCGCTGCTTGGATGAGGACTTTGCCGCCGGGATGAAGATTAAAGAAGCTGCCTGGATGAGGACTTATCCGCCGGGATGAAGATCGTTTAAGCAGGACTTCAAAAACTGTAAGTGGATCGTTGGGAATTAATGTTAGGTATTTTTTAATGTTTTTTTTGGGTGGGTTTTATTTTTAAAATAGGGTTTGGGCATGTAAAGAGCTAAATGCCCTTTTAAGGGCAATGCCGATACAAATGCCCTTTCAGGGCAATGGGGAGCTTAGGTTATTTTAGATAGATATCTTTAGGGCAATGCCCTACAAAAAACCCTTTTAAGGGCCCTTGGTAGTTTGGGGGGTGGGGGTATGTATACTGTTAGGAGGTGTTTGTTTGTTTATTTTGTAGCAAAAGAGCTGTTTACCTTAGGGCAATACCCTACAAAAGGCCATTTTAAGGCCCCCTAAAAGGCCCTTTTAAGGGCCCTTGGTAGTTTATTTTAGATTAGGCTTTTTTATTTTGGGGTATTTTTTTTTAAAGGTTCTTAGAATAGGATTCATTTTTAATTTTTTTTGGATAATTTTGTTTTTTTTGTAATGGTAGGTTTTTTATTTTTTTGTAATGGTAGTTTATTTTTATTTTTTGTAATGTTAGTTTTTAGTGTAAGGGAGCTTAGGTTTTATTTGACAGGTAAGTTTGTATTTATTTTAACTAGGTAGTTATTAAATAGTTAATAACTAGTCTACTAGTCTACCTAGTTAAAATAAATACAAACTTACCTGTGAAATAAAAATAAAACCTAAGATAGCTACAATATAACTATTAGTAATATTGTAGCTAGCTTAGGTTTTATTTCACAGGTAAGTATTTAGTTTGAAATAGGTATTATTTAGCTAATAATTGTAAGTTTAATTTAGATCTATTTTAATTATGTTTAAGTTAGGGGGTGTTAGGGTTAGGTTTAGGGGTAGGTGTAGGGGTTAATAGCTTCATTTAGGTTGTTGCGATGTGGAGGGCTGGCAGTTTAGGGGTTAATAGGTTTATTTAGTGGTAGTGATGTGGGAGGCGAGAGGTTTAGGGGTTAATAACTTTATTTACTTGTGGCAATGTCGGGGAGCGGCTGAATAGGGGTTAATAACTTTAATATAGTGGCGGCGATCTTGGGTGCGGTGGAATAGGGGTTAATAACTTTAGTATAGTGGCAGCGATATCGGGAGCAGCAGATTATGGTTTAATAACTGTAGGCAGGCGTCGGCGATGTCGGGGGCAGCAGATTAAGGGTTTTATACTTGAGGTTTATGTTAGGGTGTTAGGTTTACATGTTAGTTTTCTTTCCCCATAGACATCAATGGGGCTGTGTTACAGAACTTTTCTTTCTGCGATCGCAGGTGTTAGACTTTTTTTTGACCCGCTCTTCCCATTGATGTCTATGGGGAAAGTGTGCACGAGCACGTCATAACAGCGCTTGTTTTTAGTGCGGTATGGAGCTCAAAAGCACCATATCACTCACACAAGTCAGGTTTTTTAAATCTTGTAATGGCAGCGCTATAGGGGATTAAATAACACCACTTTTGTTGCGTTCGTTAATTTCCCTATAGCGCTCAAAACTCATAATCTAGGCGAATGTAATTAGACATTCATTTTTTGTATTATTGCAGATAGCTGTAAGCGCTTAAATGTTTGTTAGAGGGAGCAATGTGCAGATAAAATACAGGAAGTTTAGACTTCCAGGAAAACCCCTTTGCTTCTGAAATCAATGTAGACTTCATACAAGACATAGACCTATCAGCTCCTTGCGCCACCAACCAGGAGGATGCTGAAAAAAAAATATGTACCTTGTCTCATATATAGAGAATATTATTGAGGTTTCACTACACTTACTGTATATGTATCACATGAATGTCATAAAATGTAGATTAATAAGCGCAGGGTAAAAACACCAAACTCCTGAAATACCTAGAAAGTCCCTAACATAGGTGTGCAAAGTAGACAGAGATTATCGTTTAAACAGGAGCGCTATAGCTAAGGTGTAGACTAAAGTGAAAGATAGTAAACAAACTAATAAATCTAAGTAGTTGTGGGACACATTAATATGTGTCAAAACATCAAATGTGATATGAAATATATCAATAATGTAAAATACTTAGGTTTCATATCCCTTTAAGAAATGTTTTGTTTTCCAAGCACACACACACATATTTTTATTGTAAATATGATAATCCTAATAGGTTTTAGTGCAATAAAACACCCATATTTGTATTCTACAATGCCCCCACCATGTAGAGGTTTTCTGGGATTTCAGGTTGTTACAGGCCCAAATATGTGGCCTTCCATTTACATGGACATTTGACAAATTGATTTTCTGGGCCTATGTCGCCTTTAAGGTATAGTATGGCAGCACAGGAAAGAAAATGACCCCCATGATGGCATAGCATTCACAAAAGCAGACAACTTAGGGTATTGCAAAAGGGTTATGTTCAGTCTTTTTTTGTAGCCTTTTAGTCACATACCTGGTTAAATAACACTGTTATCATCAGTGAAAAAGTTATTATTTTTTTTAAATATAATTTAATTTTTTTATATTAAAATTCTAAACAGAATTATCAAGCAAGGGCAAACACAGTTGTAAATATTTGCCCCTGTCCGCCTCAGCTGGCCTCTGGCAGGGTGCAATCCGCTGGCGGAATGAAACATTTCACAAGAGCGCTATTATGCGCTTGCGTACAACACCGCCCCAGCTCGTGCACAGCCAATCATGCGCGGGCAGGAGCTGTCAATCTCCCCGGTCTGAAATTATCTCTGACAAATATCTGAAGACCTAAAACTCAAATATCAGTTTTTCTCAGAGATTGTAATAGCTCTTCAGTACTGATCAGTAGGAAATCTGATTTCAGGCCACTAACACTGAAATATTACTATATTGGATCACGTCTGTCCACTACCCGCATGTAGCGAAGGAGAGCGGACAACTTCTTCGTACATGGAGCCCAATATGTATTAGGTCTTATTAGATCCGATATACTTTTAATCTGAATAAATAAAAGTTATATTTTAGTATATGTTTATTTTTTACATTAGATTATTCATGATTCTGCTTTGCATCTACTATGTAAGCAAATGTGAAAGAGGCTTTCTTTTCTAAGTATTCTTCTACTTACTATACCTAAGTAACTTTTGGCTACTGCCCTCTTCACACTTCTGGCTTATGCTGTAAGCCACATGATATGACCATCACAACATTTTTCCCTATCTTTAAAAAGTTAATACAGTATATTTAAACTAGGGTTTCTAGGTGTTCCAGGGGATATTATAAGTTCAGAGAATTTTACAATGAGCATTAAATTAGAATTAACAGCTAGGCAAGAAAAACACTTGATGGTAGTTTACAAACTAACCCAGATGATATAAATGATTTATTATGTAAACTGCACCAAAAACTACTTAGACAATCCAGGCGCTGGTGGAATCTCCAGTTCTGTGGAAAAATATGTTGAAAATGGAATTATTCCAAGAGGGCTTAGACTTAAAAGTTTTACGTGCTTATTCACTACATAATGAAGAACTAGTTCAAACATTGGAAGCAGTAATAACTGACGGCTCACTAAAATTACTCCAAATATTAATACAGAATGATACCTTAGAGCTAGTGAAACTGGAAAAAGAAATAGAGGAGTAAAATAAATTAAAACTACATGAACATAAAGCTGATTTTAAATATAAAGCATACCAGTAAACATTAGACAAATTAGAAAAAGAGTTAATAGAGAACAAAAAAAAGAAAAATTGCAGAGGGATCTGGAAGATTTTCATAGAAAACAAGTGTATAAATATCACTATCATAAATCTTCCAAACCTAGAAACAATAAATACATTACTCACACTGAAAATAGCATTACAGAAAGGGAATCCGAGATCTCAGGCACAGAGACTAATGAAGGTGACACTTCACAAGTTCGGGCAATAGCTACATACAGCAATTATATCACAGAAAATGCAGACACATTTTATAGCACTAAAAAAGATTTTTTAGGCATCCCCCAGAGATCTGCCAATTCTATACAAATAATATTAATACCATCACAAATAGATCATCCAAGAGGAAACAAACGAAAATACACAGTTCCAGTGAGTCAATCAACAATGAGAAGAAAAGCCAGCCCATTCTCAAGGATTGGATTAAACAACTAAGAATAATTCATTTAAACAAACATATACTAACTGTAGATTATGAAAGTGTTTTATCTAGAGGTTTAACTTTTTCTCTCACCAATAATTTAGATAGCTTTGAATTAATCAAAGATGTACATTTATTTACCAGAAATGTATTTTGAAAAAAAAACATTTGCAGACTCACAAGTGAGTATATGGAGTAGTAATGAATTACATACTTTGAAAGTCCCAGTAACATTATTTAAAGTACAAGGACTTGACACAAGAGACTCAAATGTAAATTGGAGGTCACAGTTAGTTCCTAAACCGACATATACACTGTCCAGCACTATTTCTCCTGAAATTCATTTAATACAATTGTTTGTAACACAATTGACAAATTACATACTTTCAGAAACCCTGCTAATTTAACCATTCAAGAGAAAAATGCAATAGATGATCTTAAAAAATAGTCAGATACGATAATAAATTCATCGAACAATGGTGGTAACGTTGTTCTTTGGCCAAATGATATGTACCCTGAAGACGTGAATATGCAGTTAACTAATCAGCAATGTTATAATAAACTGATTTTTAATCTCACTTTAAATTTTCTGAACATTACAAGATTATAATTATTCATGCTTGGTCCAATAACATAATCACCAATTCTGAGAAAAAAATCCTAAGTTGTGACAAAGTTAGCTACTATCTTCCTACCTAAAGTTCATAAAAATGTAACAAAACCTGGTAGACAAATTGTTTTGGGTAATGAGAGTATAACTGAAGCTGCAAGTCAATATGTAGTTTTTTGTTTGAGGGAATATGTATATACTTTACCTTCATACGTAAGGGATACGATGGAAGATCTAAATTTATCCAAGGACTATTTTTGACAGCAGATGTAGAATCACTATACACAAGTATCAGACATGATGATGGTAATGTCAGTATATGGCCGGGTTATAATACAATATGTTTAATAATTATCCTTTAAACTAAATCCCCAATAAAATGCATATACCAAGACAATAAAATTAATGTAAATTCCTGAATTCTTTTTTTAGTTCAAATTTATAGACACATTGAAATATATTTGTAAAAAACAAGATATGAATCAATATTATACACATTTAAATTATTAAAATATGCTATGCAAAAATCATAAAAGTTTACCTTATTTATTCACAATTGAATTGTATTAAAATACCACAATGATATCAAGATATAAGCCACTAACATTCAGATTGGTACAATTAAGTTATTTAACCCACAATTGATTCTTATACAATTCTAATTGGATACAGTTACTAAAAGTACATATATTCTTAATGTAAGCAGTCAGTTTAAATGCCAATTTATCTAAGCTGAAATAAATCCTTAATTACTTACAATTAAGACCAATTCTAATATATATATATATATATATATATATATATTTGCAAAGATAAATTACTTAGCACTAAGGATTAGTTTTAAACTACACAGGCTATGAAATACAAGGTTAAAATACAATTTATTCCTTTAAATCTGCTAACTACAGCGACTATTAATATATTTTGTTTTAAATATTACCTATATTTAGCAACCTTTTATACTTTACCCAAAATGACCAAATCGATAATTCAGTTTCCAAAAACGTATTTGTTCCACCTCATATGAAAATAAGTGTCTTTGCAATGGATAAGAAAAGGTAGTCTAATTTGCTTATAGTTTGAATGTGTCCCACGCAACAGTTATCAGTCCACTAGCAAAAGTCAGCCCCCTCTCCCATCTTGCATACACCTTATATTGTCTTAATCATTGGTGAGAATATGGGAGGCCCTTCAGAAACTGATCTGTGATTCTCCCTTCGGATGCATAGCATGGATTGGCCCTGGGACATTTCATTTTTAACAGCCAAAAGCCTTTTGGCTGTAATACTAGATTTTGGCCATCAGGGGCAGCAGACAGAGACAAACTGTTTCATTTTAATTGTTTCTATACAGTAAAAACATTTCTTTAAAAATGTTAATTTAAAATGCCATATTATATTTATATTAATAAGTTACATGTTCAAATACACATGGGTCACACAGTATAATTTTTCCTGATCATTTTAAAACCACATGTGAATGTATTTCACTTATAATGTATAAAATACGTTTAAACCATATTTTCTAGGAAACAATTTAAGCATTATAATATCTTCACCCTGGATTCAATTCCCTTCTTCAGCCATCTGCTCAACATCACATACATGCTTTGAGATCAGCAAATATATGTGGTTTTCATACAATTATATCTACAATGGATTATTATCCCATACAGATTAATATTTCATATCTGTATGTTTCTTTATAAGTGTATAAAACACATAGGATATTATTTAAAATACCAATTATGTGTATACTTACTAGTTGCCTGAAATGAATAAAATAATGTTGTTAAAAATGTTCATTTGAGTATTTCCTTATATGAAGATTATATAGATAATTTCTTTTGCACAATTTACTTTTTTTTATGTTACACAGAGATTTCAAATGCCAATTTGTCTGGGATCTGTACATGGGAAACTCTGCAGTGGACAATTTACACTCAAATTATATGAGCCATTTCCTGAGTCCAATCAAGCTTCAAACAAAATCCAGTGAGCCATGGTGCTAAATTATCACGCCTGTATGCGTATGTTTCTTTCAGATTAGAAAGTATATTGGGAAATTTCAAAGGGCTCCTGAGCATATTTTCCACCAAAACACAGACTATTGACTCCATTAACCAAGGGGTTTCTGTGACTTAAATTTAATGAGACAGAAGTTTTCTCTTTGAAATAACTTAAATGTTATCTTTATTAGGAGAAGCGTATTGTATGTCTGATCAAAGATTTACAATATATAAACTGTAGATGGCCATCTCTTTTGAAGTGATTTGCCCTTCTTTGAAATGACAGACTGAAATTAATTAGGCCAATTGTCTTTTCTAAGATTACTTTGAAAACAATTTCTTTGATGAATTGGGATACAGGCCTGTGCTGTATCCTGTGTAATCAAAAGTAGTGGGGGCTAAATTACACACAGTGACATTTGGTGTCCACAACCATAGATTTATTAAATAATAATAAGTATATATATATATATATATATATATATATATATATATATATATATATATATATATATAAATATATATATATATATATATATATATATATATATATATATATATATATATATATATATATATATATGTGTATTATTTAATAATACTCAGATGTCCTGACAGTAAAAAAGCTGTAATTTTTTTTTTAGAAAGTAAACAATTCTGAACGCAATCAATTCATCTTACAATTGCTCTCTTTTGTATTGACACACAAATATTTCACTTTTAAAGATTTCTTCTATCTACAAATACAAGGATTAGCAATGGGCACTGCTTGTGCCCCCACTTATGCAAGCTTATTCCTTGGTTACTGGAAACAATAAAATGTGTTTTCTGATGAAATGGAAAATTATACTATTTTCCTCTCTGGATTAGAATTATTGATGATGTGCTACTTCTGTGGGAGGGCCCCATGGATTTATTACAGGAATTATTACAATGGGGTAGATTTAACAAGCAGCAGATGCTGCAATCTACCCCCGAAGTTTCATACCGCTGCTTCTTAACTTGTCCACCACCTTTTGGGTGGCGGACTGCAATCATTCTGATCCAATTTGATCGGGATAATTGACACCCCCTGCTAGCAGCTGATTGGCCGTGAATGTGCAGGGGGCGGCATTGCACAAGCATTTCACAAGAAATGCTTGTGCATTGTTAAATGCCAACAGCGTATACTGTCGGCATATAGCGATGCCAGGCGGACATGATTTGATGCAGCAAATCATGTGTGTCCGGCATTTGTTAAATCTGCCCCATAGTTGCAGTTTTCACTCGCCGGAAAGAAGAGTTAAGAAGCAGCGGTCCTAAAACCGCTGCTCCTTAACTCGTCCGCCACCTCTGAGGCGGTGGACAGCAATCAACCCGATCAGATCAGAGAAATGCTTGTGCAATGATAAATGCCAACAGCGTATGCTGTTGGCATTTATCAATGTGGGGCAGACATGATACGCTACAGCGAATCATGTCCGCTCGCACATTCATAAATTGGCCCCATAGTCTCAACCAAAACAATCTTAATAATAAATTAACCCATAGTAAGGTTAGGGAACCAAAAGGGGATTTGTGACATTAAAGTCAAGTGTAGAATTATACACTAGATAAATCAAATAGCAAATATATTTACATTACACTTTTATTAACAAATATGCTTGAAACAGACGTTACCAGAAGGGGGGAGATAAAGTGAATCCAGGGTTAAGCAACCTCTGAACTAATTGTAAGTATACATTCCAAAATCTAGAAAACCCCCACCGGTAATTAGACAAGTAAAATAGGGATGTTTATAGAAGGCTAATGAAGAATGGGATAGGTCACTTCCATAATTCAAATAGATAATAGCCAAATTCTATAGCACCCAAAATTAAAATAAGGGCTAGTGGACAGGGTGTAGCGTGTCTAATCAAATAATCACACAGGGTAGGGAAGTTAGCAAAAAAGCTAGTTTTATACGCAAAAGGTAGGTACATTCAAACAGGCATACAAATGCTCAAGCTATGCGCTCAAAGGCGTCCTCCTACCTGCGTACTGCTCTGATTTAACAGAGTCAGCCGATTGCTAGCTAAAATCCCTATCAGATAGAGCTAGCTCACATACAATAAAGTTTGTAGAAAAACTTCTCATATACACGATGGAGGTATTATGTTCAATACAAACTGTCAACATTTATTCCTCTAGGTTAAGTTCAAGTAGATACATTTAAATCAAAGTCAAAGATTACTGTGTAGCTTATAGCGTAATAGCATATAAAGCTTAACAAAAATGTTGCTGCTTGTTAACCTGGCATTAAAGCGTACTTCTAAATAACAGTTTTTTAGTATATCAGCATCCCCCCTATAGTTGCAAGTAAAGTGCAGGGTTATAGCGGTATTGAGTTATAGCGGTATTAGGTTTAAAAGCTGCTAATGTTAATTTAAAGTATGTGACCAGTTCAGTTAGACCACGCTTGTTCCACCCAAGGCCACGCCCACCGACGCGTTTCCGTCACAGAACGTGACTTCGTCAGGGCATAGGGCCAGCCCAGCATTAGGTACGAGAAGTTATAGTAATCCGTTGTCATGGCAACTTTAAAAATCATTAGATACGGAGGTGTAAGACTCCGCTGTGGCCTCATTCAATCATATTACTTATACTCTGTACTAAGTATGTATTATGCCTTAAATAAATTGCTCATTTTTTAAAAAGAATTTATTAGAACGAAGAGGAACATATAAATTTATCATTTTATTGACACTGACCGCTCTTGTATAAAGGTATAATGTGCATCAATACTTATACAAGTATCGTGGGGGAATGTTATATTCCCTAGTATCTTAAAAATATTGGGAGAGGTATGTAATGCTTATAAAGCATATCATTCGGTATTGCATTCGGTATTACAGAATTCCTAGGTGAAGTATGCTGGTAATTAGTATGATGTTTAAAAATGGAAAAGATATACATATAAGATTTCTTAATGTGGGTCAATTGTAGTTGTTCATAATAACCTATCTGAAAGGTCAAACTGAGTTAGTTATTACCACCTATATAAATAAGGGGATAACCTATCAAGTAAATACATGTTAGAGAAACAGATACTTATTTGTTAGAACACAGGGCTATTTTAAATATGAAATTATCATTATGTGTAAAAGTTATTATTAGTTTAGTTAGAATCAACTAATTAAATTCAGTTAGATATTGTTTCAAAATTATAAATCTGTATCCTCTTAATTTGCTTTATATTGGGAAAGTAAACTAAGTTTATTCATGACCCTAGACAAAAATAGTATGTAATTAATAATCATAAATCCACAATAAGATGTATATCATGAACCATAATCTATAAGAAGCATTTGTATGATATTGCTTCATTTAATCCCCTAGGTGAGGTGGATTTCAATTCATGAATCCATCTACACTCTTTCTGTAGTAACATTTTGTTAATGTCGCCCCTTCTCCCTTTTAATTTTATTTGATTGATTGCACAAAAATAGATTTCATATTTGTGTCCCTGATGTTCATTGTTCATGTGTTGTGCTACAGGAACATTTCTGTTCCATTTGATGTCCCCTATGTGTTCTAGCACTCTAGTTCGTAGCTCTCTTGAGGTCTCACCCACATAGATTTTTGCGCATTTGCACATCGCGATATATATGACTTGCTTAGATCTACAATTTAGAAAGTCTTTAATTTCATACTGTTTGTTTGTGTCAGGGTGTATGAAGGTTTTTGTGGGGGTCATGTTCTTACAGGCTTGGCATCTTCCACATTTGTAGAAGCCTTTGGTTTCTCTCAACCAAGTTCTTGGTATGTCTTTTGAGTAATGACTCTCCATAAGTATGTCTTTAAGGTTTTTGGACCTTCTATATGTAATATTGGGTTTTTCAGATATTACTTCTTTAAGGTCTTCGTCTTCCTGAATAACATGCCAATGTCTTTGGATGATATTCTTTATACAGACATTTTTATCATCGTATGTTCCAATGATTCTTATGGGTTGTTGTTCATTTATTGGTTGTGCAATAGCTTGGTTGCTGGTTTCCAGTAGTGTAGTTCTATTTAGTAATTTAGCTCTTTGATAGGCCTTTTTAAGGCATCTGCCTGGGTACCCCCTTTCTTTAAACCTTCTTTGTAGTTCCCTTGCTTCTCTCTCAAAATCTAGTTCTGTGCTGCAGTTTCGTCTGGCTCTTAGATATTGGCCAAACGGAATGCCCATTTTCAATTTCTTTGGGTGATAGCTCTCCCATTTGAGGAGACTGTTAGTAGCTGTCTCTTTTCTATGTTGACAGTTTGTATTGAACATAATACCTCCATCGTGTATATGAGAAGTTTTTCTACAAACTTTATTGTATGTGAGCTAGCTCTATCTGATAGGGATTTTAGCTAGCAATCGGCTGACTCTGTTAAATCAGAGCAGTACGCAGGTAGGAGGACGCCTTTGAGCGCATAGCTTGAGCATTTGTATGCCTGTTTGAATGTACCTACCTTTTGCGTATGAAACTACCTTTTTTGCTAACTTCCCTACCCTGTGTGATTATTTGATTAGACACGCTACACCCTGTCCACTAGCCCTTATTTTAATTTTGGGTGCTATAGAATTTGGCTATTATCTATTTGAATTATGGAAGTGACCTATCCCATTCTTCATTAGCCTTCTATAAACATCCCTATTTTACTTGTCTAATTACCGGTGGGGGTTTTCTAGATTTTGGAATGTATACTTACAATTAGTTCAGAGGTTGCTTAACCCTGGATTCACTTTATCTCCCCCCTTCTGGTAACGTCTGTTTCAAGCATATTTGTAAATAAAAGTGTAATGTAAATATATTTGCTATTTAATAAATTAACCCACCAGAAAGACTCTCAAAAAATCTCCTTTTTAGATTTTAAAATATCTAAAAACAATGATGGCACAGTTAACAACACGATGTATAGGAAAGAAACCAATACCTTGTTACTTAGCACAAGTGCCCATGCCAAAGACACAATAAAATCTAGTTTATATGGAGAATTTGATGGACTAAGAGGCAATTGTTCTTCAACAGAGATATTATTGACAGAAAACAAAGATTTGTTTGAAAGATTAATATCCCGAGGATACAGTAGAAGTAAAAAAAGCCAAATTCAAAGCACTATATTTAGAAAGAAATCAATTACTATATCCCAAACACAAGGCATGTGGTAAGCAAGATACATTAAGACTAATAACTACATACAATCCTCAAATATCTAATGTAATTAGAATCATCAATTAAAATTGGCACATTTACAAGCAGATCCAATACTAAAAGATTAAATAGGAGCGAAAGTATCAGTGGGCTATAGATATCCCAAAAATCTGAAGGATCATTTGATACAATATGTATTAGGTCCGATTAGATAAGATATACTTTTAATCTGAATAAATAAAAGTTATATTTAATATAAGTTTATTTTTTTACATTAGATTAATAATGATTCCGCTTTGCATCTACTATTTAAGCAAATGTGAAAGAGGCTTTCTTTTCTAAGTATTCTTCAACTTAGTGTAACTAAGTAACTGAAATATTATAATTTACTTTAAAGAGAAGTAATATTAGTAGGTGCATCAAAGAAAATATGGTGACATAAAAAAACACAATTAGAACTGTTTGTACGAAATAAATAAACACATAGGCCTAGATTTGGAGTTTGGCGTTAGCCGTGAAAACCAGCGTTAGAGGCTCCTAACGCTGGTTTTAGGCTACCTCCAGTATTTGGAGTCACTCAAAATAGGGTCTAACGCTCACTTTTCAGCCTTTCTAACTCCGGTATTTAGAGTCGTGTCTGAAGTGAGCGTTAGACATCTAACGACAAAACTCCAGCCGCAGGAAAAAAGTCAGTAGTTAAGAGCTTTCTGGGCTAACGCCGGTTTATAAAGCTCTTAACTACTGTACTCTAAAGTACACTAACACCCATAAACTACCTATGTACCCCTAAACCGAGGTCCCCCCACATTGCTGACACTCAAATAATTTTTTTTAACCCCTAATCTGCCGACCGCCACCTACGTTATACTTATGTACCCCTAATCTGCTGCCCCTAACACTGCCAACCCCTATATTATATTTATTAACCCCTAACCTGCCCCCCACAATGTCGCAGCCAGCTACCTACAATAATTAACCCCTAATCTGCCGACCGCAAAGTGCCGCCACCTACGTTATACTTATGTACCCCTAATCTGCTGCCCCTAACACCGCCGAACCCTATATTATATTTATTAACCCCTAATCTGCCCCCCTCAACGTCGCCTTCACCTGCCTACACTTATTAACCCCTAATATGCCGAGCGGACCGCACCGCTATTATTATAAAGTTATTAACCCCTAATCCGCCTCACTAACCCTATAATAAATAGTATTAACCCCTAATCTGCCCTCCCTAACATCGCCGACACCTAACTTCAAACATTAACCCCTAATCTGCCGACTGGAGCTCACCGCTATTCTAATAAATGTATTAACCCCTAAAGCTAAGTCTAACCCTATCACTAACACCCCCCTAAATTAAATATAATTGAAATCTAAATTATAGAAGACTTCAGCCGGATCATGGACCTCTTCAGCCCCCCGCTTGGGCTTGGATCAGGACATCGGAGGAGCTCTTCTGGACAGATCGGTGAACCCGGTGAGGTGAAGACAAGGTAGGAAGATCTTCAGGGGCTTAGTGTTAGGTTTATTTAAGGGGGGTTTGGGTTAGATTAGGGGTATGTGGGTGGTGGGTTGTAATGTTGGGGGGGGTATTGTATGTTTTTTTTTACAGGCAAAAGAGCTGAACTTCTTGGGGCATTGCCTGCAAAGGGCCCTGTTCAGGGCTGGTAAGGTAAAAGAGCTTTGAACTTTAGTAATTTAGAATAGGGTAGGGCATTTTTTTTATTTTGGGGGGCTTTGTTATTTTATTAGGGGGCTTAGAGTAGGTTTAATTTGTTTAAAATTGTTGTAATATTTTTCTTATGTTTGTAAATATTTTTTTATTTTTTGTAACTTAGTTCTTTTTTATTTTTTGTACTTTAGCAAGTTTATTTAATTGTATTTATTTGTAGGAATTGTATTTAATTAATTTATTGATAGTGTAGTGTTAGGTTAATTGTAGGTAATTGTAGGTAGTTTATTTAATTAATTTATTGATAGTGTAGTGTTAGGTTTAATTGTAACTTAAGTTAGGATTTATTTTACAGGTAAATTTGTAATTATTTTAACTATTTTAGCTATTAAATAGTTCTTAACTATTTAATAGCTATTGTACCTGGTTAAAATAAATACAAAGTTACCTGTAAAATAAATATAAATCCTAAAATAGCTATAATATAATTATAATTTATATTGTAGCTATATTAGGATTTATTTTACAGGTAAGTATTTAGCTTTAAATAGGAATAATTTATTTAATAAGAGTTAATTAATTTCGTTAGATTTAAATTATATTTAATTTAGGGGGGTGTTAGTGTTAGGGTTAGACTTAGCTTTAGGGGTTAATACATTTATTAGAATAGCGGTGAGCTCCAGTCGGCAGATTAGGGGTTAATAATTGAAGTTAGGTGTCGGCGATGTTAGGGAGGGCAGATTAGGGGTTAATACTATTTATTATAGGGTTAGTGAGGCGGATTAGGGGTTAATAACTTTATTATAGTAGCGCTCAGGTCCGGTCGGCAGATTAGGGGTTAATAAGTGTAGGCAGGTGGAGGCGACGTTGTGGGGGGCAGATTAGGGGTTAATAAATATAATATAGGGGTCGGCGATGTTAGGGCAGCAGATTAGGGGTACATAGGGATAATGTAAGTAGCGGCGGTTTACGGAGCGGCAGATTAGGGGTTAATAATAATATGCAGGGGTCAGCGATAGCGGGGGCGGCAGATTAGGGGTTAATAAGTGTAAGGTTAGGGGTCTTTAGACTCGGGGTACATGTTAGAGTGTTAGGTGCAGACGTAGGAAGTGTTTCCGCATAGCAAACAATGGGGCTGCGTTAGGAGCTGAACGCGGCTTTTTTGCAGGTGTTAGGTTTTTTTTCAGCTCAAACAGCTCCATTGTTTCCTATGGGGGAATCGTGCACGAGCACGTTTTTGAGGCTGGCCGCTTGCGTAAGCAACTCTGGTATCGAGAGTTGAAGCTGCGTTAAAAATGCTCTACGCTCCTTTTTTGGAGCCTAACGCAGCCTTTATGTGGACTCTCAATACCAGAGTTATTTTTATGGTGCGGCCAGAAAAAAGCCGGCGTTAGTTTTTCGGGTTGTTACCGACAAAACTCCAAATCTAGCCGTTAGGGAGATATTCATCAAATCCTCAACCGCAAATTACACCGGAATTCAGCAGCATACTTGTTGCAAGATTGATCCGACTTAGTTATCAAAGCCTACAGATCGTCAAATGTTGAAATTTGTGACGTAACATACAATCTGCCGGTCTCAATGCAACACAGATCGATGCTTGCGTCATTACAAATGTTCTGAATTCACATTCGGCTCTATTTGACACCTTTTTCCAGTTATCAAACTATTAACCGGTACACTCGAGGCTATTCTGGCCTAGCGTACCTGGTTTTCAATCCGCCACCCTGGAGGCCGCAGATGCCATAGAAATCAATGGGAGTCTGAAAGCAGGGAAAGCTTATGTTCGATGCTGACAGATATCCCATTGAATTATATGGTAGAAAACGTAACGTTTACACCTTACACCCTAACATAAACCCTGAGTCTAAACACCCCTAATCTGCTGCCCCCGACATCGCTGCCACCTAAATAAAATGTATTAACCCCTATTCTACCGCTCCCTGACGCTGCCGCCACTAAATAAACCCATAAACCTCTGGCCTCCCACATCACCACCACTAACTAAACCTACCACATTGCAAAAAACTAAATTAAGATATTAACCCCTAAACCTAACAACCCCCTAACTTTAATTTAAAATTACAACATCCCTATGTTAAAATAAATTAAACTTACCTGTAGAATAAAATTAAACTATTAATTAACCTACCCTAACTACTATACTACAATTAAATTAAACTACCAATTAAATAAACTAAATTAAAAATTAAAAAAAACGAACCCTACTAAAATTATTTAAATATACTATTAAACATTATTACAAATTACTAAATTACAGAACAAAAACAAACACTGTTACAAAAACAAAACAAAACACTAAATTACGAAAAATTAAAAGCCACATTATCAAAAATAAAAAAGAATTACACCTAATCTAATAGCCCTATCAAAATAAAAAAGCCCCCCCAAAATAAAAAAAACCCTAGCCTACAATAAACTACCAATGGCCCTTAAAAGGGCCTTTTGTGGGGCATTGCCCCAGGGATATCAACTCTTTTACCTGTAAAAAAATACAAACACCCCCCAGCAGTAGCTTGAAGGATCCATCTAGAGCTGGAGAAGTCATAATCCAGTCAGCAAGAAGTCTTCATCCGGACGGCCTCTTCCATCTTCATCCAGCCGGAGAAGTCCTCATCCAGTCGGCAAGAAGTCTTCATCCAGACGGCATCTTCTATCTTCATCCATCCAGCGTGGAGCAGGTCCATCTTGAAGACATCCAGCGTGGAGCATCCTCTTCATATGGTCGCCGCCGTAAACTGGAACTTCAATGCAAGTGACGTCATCCAAGATGGCGTCCCTTGAATGCCTGTTGGCTGAAAATTTTCAATCAGCCAATAGGATTAGAGCTGCTAAAATCCTATTGGCTGTTCCAATCAGCCAATAGTATTGAGCTCTCATACTATTGGCTGATTGGAACAGCCAATATGATTTTAGCAGCTCTAATCCTATTGGCTGATTGAAGATAGAAGATGTTGTCTGAATGAAGACTTCTTGCCGACTGTATGAGGACTTCTCCGGCTGGATGAAGATGGAAGAGGCCACCGGGATGAAGACTTCTTTTCACCTGGATGATGAATTCTCCAGCTCTGGATGGATCCTTCAAGTGGGACTTCAAGAACTGTAAGTGGATCGTTGGGGGTTAGTGTTAGGTTTTTTTAAGAGTTTTTTGGGTGGGTTTTATTTTTAGATTAGAGTCTGGGCATGTAAAAGAGCTAAATGCCCTTTTCAGGGCAATGAGGAGCTTAGGTTATTTTAGATAGGTTTTTTATTTGGGGGGTTGGTTGGTTGGGTGGTGGGTTTTACTGTTGGGGGGGTGTTTATATTTTTTTTACAGATAAAAGAGCTGATATCTTTGGGGCAATGTCCCACAAAAGGCCCTTTTAAGAACCATTGGAAGTTTATTTTAGGCTAGGGTTTTTTTTTATTTTGGGGGGCTTTTTTATTTTGATGGGGCTATTAGATTAGGTGTAATTCTTTTTTATTTTTGATAATGTGTTTTTTATTTTTCATAATTTAGTAATTTGTAATAATGTTTAATAGTATATTTAAATAATTTTAGTAGGTTTAGGTTTCTTTAATATGTAATTTAGTTTATTTAATTGGTAGTTTAATTTAATTGTAGGATAATAGTTAGGGTAGGTTAATTAATAGTTTAAATAAGTTTATATTAATTCTACAGGTAAGTTTAAATTTATTTGAAGATAGGGATGTTGTAATTTTAATTTAAAGTTAGCGGGTTGTTAGGTTTAGGGGTTAATAGCTTAATTTAGTTTATGGCGATGTGGGAGGCCAGAGGTTTAGGGGTTAATACGTTTATTTAATGGTGGAAAATAGGGGTTAATAACTTTATTTAGGTTGCGGTGGTGTCGGGGAGTGGCGGGATAGGAGTTAAATATTTTAGTATAGTGGCGGTGTTTAGTGACAGGGTATAAATAAAGTTGGGGAAAAAAACGAATAGACGCAAGATCGATGACTGTTAGTTAACAGATGCCCATCGCCCCCGTACTTGGTGCGCGTCTTTTTTCTGCCATTTTGTATAAATAAGGAGAGCGTATTGAGATACGCGGCCGCGATGTTAGGCAAGCGTATTGGTGCCAGGGAATGCAACAAAGTTGAGGCTTTGATAAATATCCTGCTTAGAATAACCTTGAATGGACATTGTACACTAGAGTTTTCTTTGCATAAATGTTTTGTAGACAATCCATTTATATACCCTATCTGGGAGTGTTTTTGTAACAATGTATAGTTCTGCTTATTTTTTAATAACATTGTGCTGATTTTCAGACTCATAACCAAGCCCCAAAGTATCAGATTTTGACTGAAGTATACAAATTCCTGCTTTCTCTTATCTGTGTAATCTTTCTTTTCATATGACGGGGAGGTGGTCTGCTCTTCCTGCTTTCCCAGCCCCTTTCACTGGATGTCATCAACAGTTCTAAACTGGGAGCTTTTAAGTAAAGGTTTTATACTGGATTTTTAGATCAAGATCTGTGCATATTCTTTTAATAGTAGTGTCTATTGCATGCAGTTATATGAAAATTGGTGTATACTGTCCCTTTAAAGCTAGACTAAATTGTATGATGGTGGCACTGCAGGTGCCAATTTAGACTATTTAGATTTAAGATGCCAAGATTATCCTTACATTATAAATCCCTTTATTAAAGTAAAAAATAATTTTTAAAATAAGAAAAACATTTACTTATCATTTCTGTCTGTATGCTCTTCTGCCCACCAGACAGACGTTCCTTGACAAGCTCTGACAAGTTTACAGAATTGTAAACCTTAACCAACCCGGATTGGGAATTGGTAGACTCATTGCCAAAGTTTGAACCTGCCCACATTTCTTTATGGTTAAGGACACTAATCAACCTGATGTCACAAAAATACCCAGAACAACTAATGAATTTCAGAAACAGCATTAAGGATCACATAATAGAACGTTGAACCTGACAAAAAGAATACTTTTAAAGGAGCATGAAACCCAATTTATTTCATTCAGGATTGCTTCATTCTCTTGATATTCTTTGCTGAAGGAGCAGCAATACACTACTAAAAGCTAGCTGAACACATCTAATTAGCGAATCACAAATGGAAAATTTGTGCAGACACCAATAAGCAGCTAGCTTCCACTAGTATAGGATATGTATCTATTCCTTTTCAACAATGGATGCCAAGAGAACAAAGTACATTTGAAAATAGAAGTGAAAAAAGTATCTTAAAATAACAAGTTAAGTTCCGTTTTGACTTTCCTATCCCTTTAATTTAAGTTTTGCTGTAGATGAGAATTACCAGTTCATGAGACTGATAAAATACCTGTTCTTGAGCACTCTTATAATAAATTACTTTTTATTCTTATTATTTTAATAATAGCTTTCATATTTCTAAAGGACTCTAATTCATTAATTTACATCTTCTATAATATATTGTTTTGTGCATAGAGAGGCATTTTTTCAATCAATTAACTTTGTCAAGAAACTAAATTACATTTTGGAGAGGCTGTTTACTGAACTGTGCACTTTAATGTGTGCAAATCCCTGCAGCCTGCTTGTAATTGTGGATTACTGCTAGACATACCAAACGGGTTAATTATATAACTTTCTGTGTGTAAAAGAAAACAGCTTCATATTTTGATATTTATCCACTAATTCATGCAAATGTATATCAAATGCTATTTTTTATTTATTCATTTTATGAATACATTTGTTATTCAGAACACACAGATTTTGACAGCAGATAAGAACCGTAAGACCAAATCTGCACACATTTTCTATAAAGTATGAGCTTAATTAGTTTGTAGGTTAGCCTTATGCTTATCCCAGGCTTTCTTGAAGTCCCCCACTGTGTTTGTCTTTAACACATCTAATAGAAGTTAATTTTCTTCTATTATCAACATTACTTTGTTCCCATGCTATTCTTTGTTGATGAGATACTTTGGTAGGTATCTGGAGCACAACATGGCAGGAAATAGTGCTGCTATCTAGTTCTCCTGCAAATGGATAACATTCTTGCAAAACTGCTGTCATTTAGTGCTCCAAGAGAATAAAGGAAAATTGATAATAGAAATAAATTATCCTCATAATCCTCAGGCATTATCCACCCCAGTACTGGCATAAAGCTGATGTGGTGCCACTTTTTGAAAAGGGACGCAGGACTGGTCCAGGAAGCTATAGACCAATTAGGCTGACATCAATAGTGGGGAAGATACTTAAAGGGATTATAAGGGATTATATTGTTGAGTATATTCGTGTAAACAAGAATCAGCATGGTTATATGAGAAATAGATAATGTCAGCCTAATCTAATTAGATTTTATGAGGAAGTAAGTACAAATATAGATAAAGGGGAACCAGTTGATGTGATATACAGGTGAAACTCGAAAAATTAGAATATTGTGCAAAAGTTAATTTATTTCACTAATACAATTTAAAAGGTGAAACTAATATATGAGATAGACTCATTACAAGCAAAGCAAGATAGTTCAAGCTGTGCTTTGTCATAATTGTGATGATTATGGCTTACAGCTCATGAAAAACCCAAATCCACAATCTCAGGAAATTAGAATATTACTTGCAATCAATAAAACAAGGATTGGACATAAAACAATATCGGACCTTTGAAAAGTATAAGCATGCATACTGTATGTACTCAGTACTTGGTTTGGGCCCCTTTTGCAGCAATTACTGCCTCATTGCGGCATGGCATGGAAGCTATCAGCCTGTGGCACTGCTGAGGTGTTATGGAAGACCAGGATGCGTCAATAGCGGCCTTCAGCTCTTCTGCATTGTTCGGTCTCATGTCTCTCATCTTTCTCTTGGCAATGCCCCATAGATTCTCTATGGGGTTTAGGTCAGGCGAGTTTGCTGGCCAATCAAGCACAGTAATCCCATGGTCATTTAACCAGGTTTTGGTGCTTTTGGCAGTGTGGGCAGGTGCCAAGTCCTGCTGGAAAATGAAGTCAGCATCCCCATAGAGCTTGTCTGCGGAAGGAAGCATGAAGTGCTTTAAAATCTCCTGGTAGACGGCTGCATTGACCCTGGACTTAATGAAGCACAGTAGACCAACACCAGCAGATGACATAGCTCCCCAAATCAACACAGACTATGGAAACTTCACACTAGACTTCAAGCATCTTGCAGTGTGTGCCTCTCCATTCTTCCTCCATACTCTGGGTCCTTGGTTTCCAAATGAGATGTAAAATTTGCTCTCATCAGAAAAGAGGACTTTGGACCACTGAGCAACAGACTAGGTCTGTTTTTATTTAGCCCAGGTAAGAAGCTTCTGATGTTGTTTGTTGTTCAGGAGTGGCTTGACAAGAGGAATACGACATTTGAAGCCCATGTCCAGGATCCGTCTGTGTGTGGTTGCTCTTGATGCACTGACTCCAACCTTAATCCACTCCTTGTGAAAGTCCCCAACACTTTTGAATGGCCTTTTCCTGACAATCCTCTCCAGGCTGTGGTCATCCCTGCTGCTTGTGCACCTTTTTCTTCCACACTTTTCCCTTCCACATAACATTCTATTAATGTGCTTTGATACAGCACTTTGGGAACATCCAACTTCTTTTGCAATTACCTTTTGAGGCTTTCCCTCCTTATGGAGGGTGTCAATTATGGTTTTCTGCACAACGGTCAGGTCAGCAGTCTTTCCCATGATTGTGATTCCTACTGAACCAGACTGAGAGACTATTTAAAGGCTCAGGAACCCTTTGCAGGTGTTATGGCTTAATTAGCTGATTAGAATGGGACACTTTGAGCCTAGACTATTGCAACTTTTCACAATATTCTAATTTTCTGAGATTGTGGATTTGGGGTTTTCATGAGCTGTAAACCATAATCATCACAATTATGACAAATCACAACATGAACTATTTTGCTTTGCATGTAATGAGTCTGTCTCATATATTAGTTTCACCTTTTAAGTTGCATTAGTGAAATAAATGAACTTTTGCACAATATTCTAATTTTTCGAGTTTCACCTGTACTTGGATTTTTGCAAAGGCGTTTGATACAGTGCCACATGAGAAATTATTGTACAGAATGAAGGGACAGGGAAGTTAGCTCATGGATAAATAACTGGATAAAAGACAGGGAACAATAAATAGTAGTAAACAGATCACACTCAGATTGGACAAAGTTAATCAGTGGAGTCCCCAAGGGATCAGTACTGGGCCCTTTTCTTTTTAATATTTTTATAAATGACTTGCAGCAATGATTACATAGCAACATCTCTATTTTTGTAGCTGATACAAAGTTGTGTAAAGTCACTGCAGGATGAAATTGCTTTACAAGGGGGTTTACAGAAATTGGAAGAATGGCTTAGTAAATGAAAACTAAGATGTAATACTGGAAAATGTAAGGTTCTACAATTTGGAAGTAAAAATAAGCAGGCAACCTATTATTTAAATGGTGCTAGATTTCACAAAACAGTGGAGGAAAGGAATTTAGGAGTACTTATAGATAAGCTAAAAATGGGCGTACAATGCAGAGCAGTGGCTTCTAAGGCTAATAAGATAGCACTTTAATCAAATCAGCAAATAGGATGTAAGCAGCTCTCATCCTATTGGCTGATTTGACTTTTTCAGCCAATAAGAATCCAAGGGTACCCCCATATAAAAGGGATTCCTTGCATTTAATCTTCAGTGTGCGGAGGACGATCGAATAAAGAGGACCTCCCTGTCGCTGATGACCGCCACCCACTCCGGATCCGATGACCGCTTAGGCTCAATGCCTCCAAAGACCACTCCATGCCTCCACCAAGACGATAAAAAATGGACCCGCGATGGATGAAAATGGAGCCCTCTTGATGAAGATGGATCTCCGGACTTCAGAAATGGTGAGCACCGATTTTGGGGCTAGTGTTAGGTTTTTATTTTATTTTGGGGTGTTTTTTTATAGATTTATTTTTATGGGCTTAAAAAGAGCTAAATACCCTTTTTACGGGCAATGCCCATACAAATGCCCTTTTCGTGGGAATGGGTAGATTAGCTTTTTTTTATTTTTGCGGGTTTGGGGGGTTGTACTGTTAGGGGGTTATTGTTTTTTTTTTCTTAGCAAAATAGTTGTTAACTTTAGGGCAATGCCCTACAAAAGGCCCTTTCAAGGGCTATTGGTAGTATATTTAGAGATTAGGTTTTTTTTTATTTTGGGGTTAATAGGTTTATTTTAGTATTTGCGATGTGGGGTATGGCGGTTTAGAGGTTAATAGGTTTATTTTATTATTTGCGATGTGGGGGAAGGCAGTTTAGAGGTTAATAGCTTTATTTAGTGTTGGCGATGTTGGGGGATGGCGGTTTAGGGGTTATTAGACTAGGGGTTTATGTTAGGGTGTTGTTGTTTTTGTAAACTTTCTTTTCTCCATAGACTTCAATGGGGAATGAGAAAATGCAGTAGCGATTTTGCAAACGCCGGTTTTAAGTTTTTTTAAAACTTTTTTTTTTCCCATTGATCTCTAAGGGTGTAAGGATTCCATTCCTGCTTTTACTTTTTGCTTCAACTCACCTCCCTCACCTGTACTTAAGGCATCACCACGCCCCAAACAAGTGCTTAGTTGTTGAGTATTGTTTGCTAAAATCAGTGCTCTGTTTTTTATAAGCTAAATTCATATTAAGATTTACTTTTACTACTTCAACTTTTGGATTACAAATACCAGCTGCAGTTTGGTCTCATTAGGGACTGATAACAACTAGTTACATTTCATCCTGAAGCGTACTACTCCAAGAAGTAATAATCTATCTCAACTTAACATCTCTACAGGAATTGCTACTTTGTTACCAACAAAAGGATTCTACTTACTACCGCTACGGTATTTGTATCACTTCTACTTTCTTTTGGAAGCCTAATCTAACGGCTAATTTCAAATGTCATGTTTTCTCTTGAACATTTCTAAACTGACTTTGTCTCTGAAATACTTCTAAAATTTGCAACGTATGTCTCATGATAATGTTATAACCATTCTTTGATTCATTTCCATACCGGACAGTAACGGACTTTCTGTGACGTCACACAGCTTCACATATCTCAGCGTGTCAGACAGCTCCTCGCAACTCAGCGTGTTTCACTCTCTGGTCTGTGTTCAGTTATCCACGCTGCAAACACTATTCAGTGTGCTGTGTCTTGCAGCAGGTCACGCCCCTGTTAGCACCTGCAGTTTGTTTATCTCATGTCTCTCACGCTTCAGTGGTTATTACAATGAACTTTATCTCTCCTATATGGGCTTGAACTATGCAAATATCAAAAGTTGTTATTAATACTATTACTTATTTTTAGTCTCATATTACTTATATGGTATAACAACAATATATAACCATATAAAGTCTTCCTGCATTTCCTTATAAAAATCACTCTGAGTAAATACAGTCTATGCTGATATAATAGCCTGTACTCCAGTTGTGAAACATATATAATTTATTTAAACTCTGCAGTTGTGATTCAAATAAAGGGGGAATTTGGTTGTTGTCTGGTATGCGGATTACCGCACCATACCGCATGACAAAATATATTTTTATCGTGACTTGTAATGGCGGCGGTATGGAAATAGTGCTATGGCCCCATTTTGCGCTGTATGTACGCAACGGGTTTACCACGCAACTTGTAATCTAGGTGATTGCTTGGTATAGACTGTAGTAAATAGACAGTTTTGTGGGGCATTATTTAATTTATAGACACCGGTAATACAAAATCTTGAGCTGGCCCTGTCATGTGCCTATTACTGGATATAAAAGTATAGAGTTGTGTTCTCTCTGACTGCTGCATACATTTCAAACCTGATAATGCTTATAATTGATCCTTGTTATACTGTACTACCTGTTATTGTGATATTTCAGCATTCTATGAAGAATGTCTATTTTATTTCAGTACTTTATTATCACATTACTTAGTATCAGGTACATTATTTTTGCAGGTGAGTAATAAAGATTAAGCAGTGGTATGAATCATTACGGTAATGGTTATGCCAGCTTAGCGCTTTTGGCCCTGTTAGCACAGTCAGCTTTGTTTTAGCGCTTCAGTTAGTGCGCCTAGTTACAGAGACGCTTTGGTTTCTCGGCTAAACCGCTCTATCAGTGTATCAATAGTGCGGTTGAGCATTCCTCTGTGCACTTGTATAGTTTGTCTATTTCTGGTTGCACTATTCCTTGTGATTACCTTGGACTTTAACCTCTGTTTGTTTTACTGGACATCCTTGGAACTCTGTTTACCCATTTGTTACTGGACATCTGCTTGCCTCTGACAGTTCTACAGACTGACAAATCTGTGGCACCCCTGCCTGTGTGTTATCAGATATCTGCCTAACCTAGACTACTCTCCTGCCCACTGAATTTGTATTGCCTCAGCCCTGTGTATTACCGGACACCTGCTTGTCTACGACTACTCTCTAGCCTGCCTCTCAGTACAATGTGAGTGATTTGTTGTCTGCCTTTGAACCATTGACTAGCCAGTCTTAGGGGTCAATTTATCAAGCTTGATGCCCCGTGCTTCCGGCGAGCCTTCAGGTTTGCCGGAAACAGAAGTTATGAAGCAGCAGTCTAAAGACAGCTGCTCCATAACCTGTCCACCTGCTCCGAGGCGGCGGACAGAATTCAACCCGATTGAATATGATCAGGTTGATTGACACCCCCTGCTAGTGGCCGATTGGCCGCGAATCTACAGGGGACGGCATTGCACCAGCAGTTCACAAGAACGGTGCAATGATAAATGCAGACAGCGTATGCTGTCGGCATTTATCGATGTGCAGCAGACATGATACGCTACATTGTATTATGTTCGCTCGCACATTAATAAATTGACCCCTTACTCTTTATCAGAAGTCCTTACACCATATTCTTTGTATTTCTCCCTACCAGCTCTACATACACTCTGGTAGTCAAATCCTGGGTTATTTCAGAGTGTTGGAACAGTACAATTGTTTTTTTTTTTGGTACTACTCAGCCACTGGTTACAGTTCAGGACTAACATTAACCATGGCCTGATACTAAGTTAGCATCCTGTAATATCCTTTAGGTAAATTAAGGTACACATTGATTGGAGAAAATGTTCCTACAAGATTCTTTGCCCTGGAAGTTTCTGCTGTCTGTTATTTTTTTTAGTTTTATTTTGATGACATTCTATATGGAATACTTTAAAATTTAGAAGCAAAAATGAATATCAGAAAATTCACAAATGTTATGTCTTGTTTTTATTCTGAATAGTTTATTTAAGAGAAATGACTCAAATACCTTTAGTAGTCAAGGAAACAGTGTTCAGATAACAAGCAAACATGAAAGTACTTTGTTTAGTGCTAGATATTGCCTGCAGGTTCCTATCACTCAATAAGATAATAACAATAAATAAAGAGCTGACGGCATAAAAAAAGATTTGTGCAAAAAAAATGAAAAAACAAACAAAACTATTTATTATAGATTTCAAAATGTAAACAAGTAGGCCTAGATTTGGAGTTCGGCGGTAGCCGTCAAAACCAGCGTTAGAGGCTCCTAACGCTGGTTTTGGCCGCCCGCTGGTATTTGGAGTCAGTGATTAAAGGGTCTAACGCTCACTTTTCAGCCGCGACTTTTCCATACCGCAGATCCCCCTACGCCATTTGCGTATCCTATCTTTTCAATGGGATCTTTCTAACGCCGGTATTTAGAGTCGTTTCTGAAGTGAGCGTTAGAGCTCTAATGACAAAATTCCAGCCTCCTGAAAATAGCAGGAGTTAAGAGCTTTCTGGCTAACGCCGGTTTATAAAGCTCTTAACTACTGTGCCCTAAAGTACACTAACACCCATAAACTACCTATGTACCCCTAAACCGAGCTCCCCCCACATCGCCGCCACTCGATTTAAATTTTTAACCCCTAATCTGCCGACCGCCACCTACGTTATACTTATGTACCCCTAATCTGCTGCCCCTAACCCCGCCGACCCCTGTATTACATTTATTAACCCCTAACCTGCCCCCCACAACGTCGCCGCCAGCTACTTAAAATAATTAACCCCTAATCTTCCGACCGCAAAGCGCCGCCACTTACGTTATCCCTATGTACCCCTAATCTGCTGCCCTAACATCGCCGAGCCCTATATTATATTTATTAACCCCTAATCTGCCCCCCTCAACGTCGCCGACACCTGCCTACACTTATTAACCCCTAATCTGCCGAGCGGACCTGAGCGCTACTATAATAAAGTTATTAACCCCTAACCCGCCTCACTAACCCTATATTAAATAGTATTAACCCCCTAATCTGCCCTCCCTAACATCGCCGACACCTAACTTCAAATATTAACCCCTAATCTGCCGACCGGAGCTCACCGCTATTCTAATAAATGTATTAACCCCTAAAGCTAAGTCTAACCCTAACACTAACACCCCCCTAAGTTAAATATAATTTAAATCTAACGAAATTAATTAACTCTTATTAAATAAATGATTCCTATTTAAAGCTAAATACTTACCTGTAAAATAAATCCTAATATAGCTACAATATAAATTATATTTATATTATAGCTATTTTAGGATTTATATTTATTTTACAGGTAACTTTGTATTTATTTTAACCAGGTACAATAGCTATTAAATAGTTAAGAACTATTTAATAGTTACCTAGTTAAAATAATAACAAATTTACCTGTAAAATAAATCCTAACCTAAGATATAATTAAACCTAACACTACCCTATCAATAAATTAATTAAATAAACTACCTACAATTACCTACAATTAACCTAACACTACACTATCAATAAATTAATTAAACACAATTGCTACAAATAAATACAATTAAATAAACTAGCTAAAGTACAAAAAATAAAAAAGAACTAAGTTACAAAAAATAATAAAATATTTACAAACATAAGAAAAATATTACAACAATTTTAAACTAATTACACCTACTCTAAGCCCCCTAATAAAATAACAAAGCCCCCCAAAATAAAAAATTCCCTACCCTATTCTAAATTAAAAAAGTTACAAGCTCTTTTACCTTACCAGCCCTGAACAGGGCCCTTTGCGGGGCATGCCCCAAGGATTTCAGCTCTTTTGCCTGTAAAAAAAAACATACCATACCCCCCCCAACATTAAAACCCACCACCCACATACCCCTAATCTAACCCAAACCCCCCTTAAATAAACCTAACACTAAGCCCCTGAAGATCTTCCTACCTTGTCTTCACCATACCAGGGTCACCGATCCGTCCTGGCTCCAACATCTTCATCCAACCCAAGCGGGGGTTGGCGATCCATCATCCGGTGCTGAAGAGGTCCAGAAGAGGCTCCAAAGTCTTCCTCCTATCCGGCAAGAAGAGGACATCCGGACCGGCAAACATCTTCTCCAAGCGGCATCTTCAATCTTCTTCCATCCGGTGCGGAGCGGGTCCATCTTGAAGCAGGCGACGCGGATCCATCCTCTTCTTCCGTTGTCTCCCGACGAATGACGGTTCCTTTAAGGGACGTCATCCAAGATGGCGTCCCTCGAATTCCGATTGGCTGATAGGATTCTATCAGCCAATCGGAATTAAGGTAGGAATTTTCTGATTGGCTGATGGAATCAGCCAATCAGAATCAAGTTCAATCCGATTGGCTGATCCAATCAGCCAATCAGATTGAGCTCGCATTCTATTGGCTGTTCCGATCAGTTTTTTTTTACAGGCAAAAGAGCTGAAATCCTTGGGGCATGCCCCGCAAAGGGCCCTGTTCAGGGCTGGTAAGGTAAAAGAGCTTGTAACTTTTTTAATTTAGAATAGGGTAGGGAATTTTTTATTTTGGGGGGCTTTGTTATTTTATTAGGGGGCTTAGAGTAGGTGTAATTAGTTTAAAATTGTTGTAATATTTTTCTTATGTTTGTAAATATTTTATTATTTTTTGTAACTTAGTTCTTTTTTATTTTTTGTACTTTAGCTAGTTTATTTAATTGTATTTATTTGTAGCAATTGTGTTTAATTAATTTATTGATAGTGTAGTGTTAGGTTAATTGTAGGTAATTGTAGGTAGTTTATTTAATTAATTTATTGATAGGGTAGTGTTAGGTTTAATTATATCTTAGGTTAGGATTTATTTTACAGGTAAATTTGTTATTATTTTAACTAGGTAACTATTAAATAGTTCTTAACTATTTAATAGCTATTGTACCTGGTTAAAATAATTACAAAGTTGCCTGTAAAATAAATATTAATCCTAAAATAGCTATAATATAATTATAATTTATATTGTAGCTATATTAGGATTTATTTTACAGGTAAGTATTTAGCTTTAAATAGGAATAAGTTATTTAATAATAGTTAATTTATTTTGTTAGATTAAAATTATATTTAATTTAGGGGGGTGTTAGTGTTAGGGTTAGACTTAGCTTTAGGGGTTAATACATTTATTATAGTAGCGGTGAGGTCCGCTCGGCAGATTAGGGGTTAATAATTGAAGGTAGGTGTCGGCGATGTTAGGGAGGGCAGATTAGGGGTTAATACTATTTATGATAGGGTTAGTGAGGCGGATTAGGGGTTAATAACTTTATTATAGTAGCGCTCAGGTCCGCTCGGCAGATTAGGGGTTAATAAGTGTAGGCAGGTGTCGGCGACGTTGAGGGGGGCAGATTAGGGGTTAATAAATATAATATAGGGGTCGGCGATGTTAGGGCAGCAGATTAGGGGTACATAGGGATAACGTAGGTTGCGGCGGTTTATGGAGCGGCAGATTAGGGGTTAAAAAAAATATGCAGGGGTCAGCGATAGCGGGGGCGGCAGATTAGGGGTTAATAAGTGTAAGGTTAGGGGTGTTTAGACTCGGGGTACATGTTAGAGTGTTAGGTGCAGACGTAGGAAGTGTTTCCCCATAGGAAACAATGGGGCTGCGTTAGGAGCTGAACGCTGCTTTTTTGCAGGTGTTAGGTTTTTTTTCAGCTCAAACAGCCCCATTGTTTCCTATGGGAGAATCGTGCACGAGCACGTTTTTGAGGCCGGCCGCGTCCGTAAGCAACTCTGGTATCGAGAGTTGCATTTGCGGTAAAAATGCTCTACGCTCCTTTTTTGGAGCCTAACGCAGCATTTGATTAAACTCTCGATACCAGAGTTAAATTTATGGTGCGGCCAGAAAAAAGCCCGCGGAGCGTTAACAGCCCTTTTACCGCCAAACTCCAAATCTAGGCCGTATACTTTTACTTTTAACCACAAAACACATCCTGGTCATTTTGAGAATGGTGATGGATAAACATGATAGGGTATTAAATACTAGAATATAGAGTGAGATATTAAAATAATGTATCAGATGTTACTGTATGTATATTGCATAGTCTCTTCAAATAAAAGATGGACTGTTTAACATTTCAAAAAATTTGTACCTTTCAAGTGATTTTCATATAGGGCTCAGGATCGTTTTTCTTCACATGACTTTAAGGGTTGTAGCTGTTATTAACAGCTTAATAAGCTTGTTTTAAAACAGCTTTTCTAGTTTACTGCCAGGAACTCTCTGCCAATATTAATTTCTGCAACTCTAATGGTGTATAAGTTGCACGTGATATTGATTGAGTTGGCATTACAAAAAAATGATGGGGAATTATTACATTGGAGTCTTCTTTCAATGAATCTCTCATAAGAAACATACGGCTAGATTACGAGTTTTGCGGTACGGCTATTAACGCTGAAAAATTGGCCATTACGCTGGAATTGCCAGGAACGCATATTACGAGTTGCGGTGGTATCGCAAGCATTTTAGCCTGTAACGCAACGTCCATTCCGCACTAAAAAAAAAATGACATTTGAGTGCAGGATTTTCCATAGTGCCGTATTACAGGTTATGCGGTCCGGCTAAAATACTTGCATTACAGCCTATACCGACACGATCCATTTCACGATCACAAAACTCATAACTAAAATGTTACAAAGTACACTAACACCCATAAACTACCTATTAGCCCCTAAACCGCCACCCTCCCGCATCGCAAATACTATATTAAACCTATTAACCCCTAACCTGCCGCCCACCAATATCGCAGCTATTAAATAAATTTATTAACCCCTAATCCACCGCCCCCTACATTGCTGACACCTAAATAAACCTATTAACCCCTAAACTGCGGGCCCCACATCGTTACTACTAAACTAAACCTATTACCCCCTAAACTGCTAGCCCCCACATAGCCAACCCTATAATAAAGTATTAACCCCTAAACCTCCAGCCCTCCACATCGTAACTACCAAACTAAACCTATTAATCCCTAAACTGCTGACCCCCACATCACAAAACAGTAAATTAAACTATAAATCCTTAAACCTAACACCCCCTAACTTTAAATCAAAATATAACTATCTTAAAATAAATAAAAACTTATCTGTGAAACAAACAAAACCCTAAGTTTAAACTATAAATTAACCTAACATAACTATTCTAATAAAATTTAAAAAACTACCAATTAAAAAATCTAAATTACAAATTTAAAAAAACCTAACACTACGAAAAAAATTAAAAAAATCTAAAATTAATAAAAATAATAAAAATTATCAAATTTAAAAACAATTACACCTAATCTAATAGCCTTATAAAAATAAGAAGCCCCTCAAAATAAAAACACCCCCTTAACTACAATAAACTACCAATAGCCCTTAAAAGTGCCTTTTGTAGGGCATTGCTCTAAGTTAAACAGCTCTTTTACCTTCAAAAAATGACTAAGTCCCCCATAAAAGTAAACCCCCACCCAACCAACCCCCAAAATAAAAAAAAAACCTAACTCTAAAAAATCCTAAACTACCCATTGCCCCAAAAAAGGGCATTGCCCTTAAAAGGGCATTTAGCTCTTTTACTGCGCTTAAAAGGGCATTCAGCTCTTTTACAAGTGCCCAAAGCCCTAATCTAAAAAAAACTCACCCAATTTTTTTAAAAAAACCTAACACTAACCCCATAAAATCTACTCATGGTTCATGAAGTCCAGACAACCATCTTCAGCTAGGCGGCACCATTTTGAAATGACTACCTTGCATTCAACTTCAGTGTACGGTGGTGACCGTATGAAGAGGAAGCTCTGCGCAGGTTGTCTTTGCCGTCCAGGATAGCTCCGCTCAGCCGGGATGAAGATAGAAGACGGCCCTGAGATGGATGAAGGTGTCCCTGCCTGGATGAAGACTTCTCGCTGCCTGGATGAAGATGGATGTCCAGACTTCAGGAACCGTGAGTAGATTTATGGGGGTAGTGTTAGTTTTTTTTTAAAATTTGTAATTTAGATTATTTAATAGTCATTTTTTTTTTATTTAGAATAGTTATGTTAGGTTAATTTATAGTTTAGTTTTTTTTATTTCACAGGTAAGTTTTTATTTATTTTAAGATAGTTATATTCTAATTTAAAGTTAGGGGGTGTTAGGTTTAGGGTTTAATAGTTTAATTTAGTGTTTTGCGATGTGGGGGGGGCGGCGGTTTAGGGGTCAATAGGTTTAGATTATTAGTTGCGATGTGGTGGGCTGGAGGTTTAGGGGTTAATACTTTATTATAGTGTTTTGCGATATGGGGGTCAGCAGTTTAGGGGTTAATAGGTTTATTTAGGTGTCGGCGATGTCAGGGAGCGGCAGGTTAGGGGTTAATAATTTGTATTAATGTCAGTGATGTCGGGGAGCGGCAGGTTAGGGGTTAATAACTTTTATTAGTGTCAGCGATGTCGGGGAGCGGCAAATTAGGGGTTAATAACTTTTATCAGTGTCGGCAATGTTACGGAGCAGCAGATTAGGGGTTAATGACTTTAATTAGTGATGGCGATATCGGGGAGTGGTGGAATGGAGGTTAATAACTTTTATTAATGTCGGGGAACGGCAGAATAGGGGTTATTAACTTTTATTAGTGTTGGCGATGTTGGGGAGCGGCGGATTAGGGGGTGTTTAGACTAGGGGTTTATGTTAGGGTGTTAGATTTAAACGTAATTTTAATTTCCCAATAGACATCAATGGGGTCGCGTTACGGCGATCTCCATTCCGCGATCGCAGGTGTTAGTTTTTTTCCTAAAACTCTCTCCCCATTGATGTTTATGGGGGAAAGCGTGCATGAGCACGTAAACTCAGCCCTTGGCTTTTGTGCGGTATGGAGCTTAACGCACCATAACGCACAGCACAAGAGGCTTTTCAATAACTTGTAATGGCAGCGCTATGGAGACTGCAATAACGCAACTTATTTGGCGTTATTTTCGCACCCTGTTTAGCGCAAAACTTGTAATCTAGGTGATTATCACATTAATGATTATTTTAACAACTACAGAAAAATATCCATTGAAGATAATTTGCAGGGAAATCTTAAATGCAATTCGCACATTGGAATTGTACTTTATATAGGCATAAAGCATAAAGCATAACCGTCTATGCTTTATAGCCTAAATTGCTTGACTTTGGTTCAAACCTTATGCACTAAATTTATTTTTGGATGAATGAAAATTGGACTAAAACTAAGAGGCAATTTTGGTGGTACTGCACAAAATGTATTTAGTTATAATGATGAACACATTTATAAAATAACTAAATGTAATACACATTTTACTCAGAACCTCTCCATCTATAGAACAAAGAAACTGCTCATCACATTAAACCAGTCTGTCTATTTCTTGATCTCTAGGGCTATCAATCATTCTGCTAATTACTGCGGCGGCCAACTGAAAAATAAAAAATAACTAATAAGGATAACAACGTTCCCCTAGATCCCAGCATTGTATAAAAATTAAGGTGGATGGTGGAGAAAAAGCTGATCATCTTTTAGGTTACGTCTTTATACTGTGTGTGTCATGATATTGGTTCATTGTGTACAAATATGCATTTCTTATTTCCCTGGGTCACTTTCATCCCACAAACCAATACACTCAGGTGCTGCAAGATTTTATCCTGTTTGTTGCATTTGTTGAGAAATGTATTATTAAAGACAAAGATAAATGTATATTTTTTCATAGGTCAGCATCATTATATAACACAAGATATACACTCAAAAAGCTTAAAATATTTAATCCTAGGTAACAAAACTATTGTCTTAATTAAGGGTACAGGATTTAAAGGAGTAAATAATTTGATGTTGAGGTAGTATTGTAGTATAATAGGTTTGGTACTAATGACAAGTGAATCAACAACATGACACTTTTGGAGGGTGTGTGGCCAGTTTAGCATTAGTGTGGCCCTTTGTATCACTTACAATTTCACACACAACATACAATAAGTAAAAGCACTGTGAAAGTGCATGTCCCCATAGAGATATTTCTCCCCTTTCCATTAAAGAGGAAACATTCTCACCAAATGCTAAAGTCAGAATTGTGATTCTAATGTTTGTTTAATTGTGCTTGAATCTTTTGTTATAGCACATAAGTTTTTATAATCGATTCCCAAACATATCTTTTATGGCATGTTTCACTGAAAGGCCCCATTTATCATTGTCTTGACAACAGGGTTCCCAAACAGGGAACCTGTTCTCTTGGGATCATGGGAGGCAGCATTTATCATTGCACAAGCAAATGCTCCTGCTACATTGAGCAAAAGCATTTACTGTTAATGACCTATATCAGATACATTCGGAGTGATTTTAAGAAACTGTGGTCATTCTGCTTCTTGAATATTTGTTGCAGGTTCACTCGTACGAGCCTGCACCATACTGGCTAAGAATCTGCTTCCACAGCTTTATAAACTGATCCCAAGAATGCAATGCACAAATAATAAATTAAAATTGCACCTCTGTGTTTGGAACCGTTTGATCCAATGTAGACAATCATCTGTATAGACATTTTAGAGAGGTACACAATGTAATGCTTGTGGGATACTCTTCTATCAGACTGAACTCGGACAGTAGTCTTGTTATCCTGGCGTCGAGCCAGAATGATAGGAAATATCCCAGAGCAGAGAAAGTTAGTAAGATGAGGAAGGCGGCACTCACCACAGGCAGGACAGTACCCAGCGGCAACAACAGAGCAGTCAAACTACTAGAATAGTCAGGCAGGCAGGATTTGGCAACAGCAAAGCAGTCCAAGGACACACCACTAGAATGGTCAGGCAGGCAGGTAGGATTTGGCAACAGTAAAGCAGTCCAAGGGCACATCACTAGAATGATCAGGCAGGCATGGTTTGGCAACAAAGAGGCAATCCAGAACAACAGGGGTTAATAAGCAGAGTAATCAGATAGGCAGGGTTCAGCAGCAGTATATCAGTCCAGCAATTCAGGGTTTAAACAGGCAGAGAAGTCAGACAGGCAGGGTTCAAATACATTAAGGCAATACAGTAGTAACGATTTATTACACCCAGGAGCACACAAAGTAACATCTATACTTGGGCAGTGAAAGCTCATTATTGAGGGACTTACATAGGTGCAACATTTGCGCCACAGGAATCCAGACCAGCATCTGAGAGAGAGGAGCATGCGGCAATGATGTCATCGCTGCATGCACCCGGACCCAACACAGCCCCTGGCAACGAGCAGGGATGGAGACGCTGTGCCCCTAGCAACGGCTAGAGCGGCACGACGTGACATAGCCCCCTTCTCAAGGGTACCAGAGCCGGCCTCAAAGGATAAGCAGCATGGAATCATGAGACCAAAAATGTAGCATGCACATTGCGGGCAGAAACCCAGGAATGATCTGCCACAGAGTAACCCTTCCAGTGTATCAGATACTGCAGTTGTCTGCGCCTGTATCTGGAGTCCAGGATCTTAGCTACCTCATATTCAGGGTCAACATGGACTAGGAGCGGAGAAGGAGGAGTTCTGAGCCAGGTATATCTATTCTTGATGTAAGGCTTGAGTAGTGAGATGTGGAAGACTGGGTGTATGCACAGGGTTTTGGGTAAGGCCATTTTGTAGGCAACAGGAGACAATCTTTTCAGGACCTTATAAGGACCGATAAGCCTAGGCCCCAATTTGTGACAGGGTTGAAATAGACAAATATGTTGAGTATAGACCCAAACATGTTTACCCACTGGGATAGCATGTACAGAAGCTCTATGACGATCAGCAAACTTTTTATATCTAGAGACAGCTGAATGTAGCTGAGAGCGAATACGTTGCCAATGAGTGGTGAGTCCAGTGACGTGTCGGTCTGCAGCAGGAACCACAGTGGACTGAGCAGAGAGAGGAAAGACACAAGGTTGATACCCTGCTACAGCTTGAAAGGGAGAACATTTAAAAGAAGAGTGCCAATGAGTGTTTCTTGCCAGCTCAGCTGGGAGTAACAACTGAGACCAGTTGGTATGGTGAGCATTGACAAAGGCTCTAAGATAGGCTTCAAGATGCTGGTTTAATCTCTGTTAGTCCATTGATCTGAGGATGGTAGCCAGAAGACAAGGAAACAGTGGTTCCAATCAAGTTACAAAAGGCTCTCCAAAAGGTAGAGATGAATTGTGGACCTCTGTCAGAAACAATATTCACAGGAATGCCACAAAGTCGTACCACATGCAAGAGAAAAAGAGATGATAATTCTTGGGCAGAAGGCGGTTTGGTTAGGGGTACACAATGAGCCAGTCTGGAAAAGCGATCCACCACAACCCAGATAACTGTATGGTGGTCAGAAGGAGGAAGGTCCACAATGAAATCCATTGTTATGTGTGTCCATAGTTGTTTGGGAATGGACAATGGTTGTCAGGAGGCAAGGAACAGGGAATTTTGTTGGCAGCACAAGTTGTGCAGGCTTTCACATAATCCAGAACATCAGATTTCATAGTAGGCCACCATACGTGTTGGGAAAGATGCTTAAAAGTCCTAGTCAAGCCAGGATGTCCTGAGAGTTTACTATCATGAGCCAGGATAGCACAGGGGTGCGTAGGTTCAGAGGTACAAAGAGGATATCGGGGGCTCCAGGAGGTTTACTAGACTGGGCACATTGCAATCTTTGCAGAAGGGTGGTATTTAGTTCAGCAACCACACAGGAGGGAGGTATGATGTGTTCAATAGGATCTTCAGATGAGTCACTTGAGTGGGGGAATTGACGGGAAAGGGCGTCCGCCTACTTGTTCTTGGTTCCAGGATGATAAGAGACCACAAAGTAAAAATGGGAAAAGAACAAGTCCAACCTGGCCTGTCGAGGATTGAGTCGATGAGCAGTCTCTAGGTAAGTCAGATTCTTGTGGTCGGTGAAAATCTGAATGGGATTGGCGGTGCCCTCTAACCAATGACGCCATTCAGTCAAAGCCATCTTAATGGCTAAGAGGTCACGATTATCTAAATTGTAGTTCCTCTCAGCAGGAGTAAAGCATTTAGAGAAAAAGGCTTCAGGGTGTGACTTAAAAGTCAAAGGATCCCTTTGGGTAAGAACTGCTCCAGCCCCTATCTCGGAGGCATCAACCTCTAAAGTGAACTGTAGGTCAGGATCAGGATGGCAGAGCACAGGAGCTGAACAGAAAGCCTTTTTCAGACAAGAGAAGGCATTTATGGCTTCGGGAGGCCAATGTTTACAGTCTTTGTTTCGTTTTGTTAATTCAGTGAGAGGAGCGACTGGTTGAGAGAAGTGCTTTATAAACTTGCGGTAATAATTGGAGAACCCCAAGAACCTCTTTAATTCCTTCAAAGAAGTAGGTTGAGGCCATTCTAGAACTGAGGTGAGTTTAGCAGGATCCATGGCAAAACCCTTCTTCGAGATGACGTAACCAAGGAATTGGATTTGAACTTGATCAAACTTACAATTTTCTAGCTTGGCTACTAAAGAATTGTCTCTGAGATGTAGAAGCACTTGTCTCACATGTCTAATGTGCTCCTCTAAAGTGGAAGAGAAAACAAGGCTATCATCCAGCTAGACAATGACAGTGCAGTTGAGGAGGTCACGGAATACATTGACAAATGCCTGGAAGACTGCAGGGGCATTACACAGCCCAAAGGGAATTACAAGGTATTCATAATGCCCAGATCTTGTGTTGAAGGCGGTCTTCCATTCGTGGCCTGGAAAGATGCAAATCAGATTGTATGCCCCACGTAAGTCCAATTTTGTGAAAAAGTGAGCATCCTGGATTGAGTCATACAGTTCAGTGAGCAATGGTATGGGATAGTGATTCTTGATGGTTATGTTGTTCAAGGCCCTGTAGTTGATGCAGGGTCTGAGCCCACCATCCCTTTTACTGACAAAAAAGAAGCCTGCCCCAGCAGGAGAGGAGGAAGGGAGAATGACACCTTTAGCTAGGTTCTCTTAGATGTACTCCTCCATGGATTAGGTTTCAGCCTTGGAGAGTGGATAAGTCCTCCCTTTAGGAAGTGGGGCTCCAGGAAAGAGGTTGATCTTGCTGTCATATGGACAGTGGGGTGGCAGCACGTTGGCTGCTTTTTTCTCAAACACATATGTAAAGTCCATGTATACTGAAGGAAGGTTTGAAGGAGTCTGTATACTGGCTATGGGAATGCGGAGCAGAGGAGTAACTTTAGCAAGGCAGGAGTGGAAACAAGAGGCACCCCAGGAGGCCAGTTGTCCCTCAGCCATGTCGAACTGTGGATTTTGTACCTGAATCCAAGGAAGACCAAGGGTGACAGGCTGTGCTGGGCACTGAATGACCTCGAACTGCAGCTGTTCGATATGAAGGACTCCCACAGTCAGGGTCAGGGGTGCTGACTCAAAATGGATCAAGCCTGAACCAAGGGGGTGCCATCCAGAGTAGTTATTTTGAGACAATGTCTTTTCTGCAAAAGAGGCTAGCCAGCTTGAATCATGAAACAGTGATCCAGGAAGTTTACAGCTGCCCCTGAATCTATGAAGGCTTGAGTGTGAACAGTATTCTGAAGGAAGGTAACAGTAACAGATACCAGGATCTGAGAGGAGTTAGGGGATTTAGTAGAGATCATGCTTAGAGGTACCCCTGTGTTATCCCCTAAGCATTGGCTTCTCCCGGCTGAATGTCACAGTCCTTTAGTTGGTGGGAATTAAATCCACAATAAAAGCATAATCTCAGTCTCCTTCTTCTCTGACTTTCAGACTCTGAACGTTTGAAGGAGGAGAGATCCATAGGTTCCTCCACTGAGGTAATTGGAGCTGCTGAAGGGGTAGAGGATACTGCCGAAACCGGACGAACAGGAGAATGGGAGGGAAGGACCCTCCTTGTTCTGTCTCTCTCCGCTTGTATCTCCTGAAAGCGAGAGTCCAGACTGATACAAATCGTTATAAAGTCATCCAAAGAAGAATGAATATCACGATAAGTGAGTTCATCTTTGATGCGTTCATGCAGACCCCTCCTAAAGGCTGCCTTGAGAGCACTGCCATCCCAAGTGGTTTCAAGTGCCAAGGTGCGAAACTCGATGGCGAATTGTGCCACAGTTCTATGGCCCTGGTGGAGATCCAGGAGAGAATATTCTGCAGCAGAGGTACGGCCAGAAGTCCCAAACACAGAAGATAAAATAGAAATGAAATCATCAGCATCATGCAGGAGTGGAGCGTTCTGTTCCAAAAGGGGAGAGACCCAGGCTAGGGCCTTGTCTTTCAGTAAGGAGATGATAAAGGTGACCCTTGACTGGTGAGACTGAAAGGTGTGAGGATCATTGCGGAAGTGCAGCCTGCATTGGTTAAGAATTGGTTAAGAATCCTGCAATCAGTAGTACCTTCATACTTGTCAGGCAAAGGTATCTGGGGTATACTTCCAGAAGCAGAGGAAGAAGTCACAGTACCAGGAGTAGGGACTGGTGGATAAACAACAGGAGCGGTATTCCTCGCTGTAACTAGTAAGGAGAGTTGAGCGGTAATAGCCTCTGGCTTGGAATCCATATTCTGCAACTGTGTGGTATGGGTTCCCAATATCTGTCCCTGAAGCTTGTGCCACTTCCTCTGGCTCCATGGCCCAAGTATAATGTAATGCTTGTGGGATACTCCTCTATCAGACCAAACTCGGGTAGTAGTCTTGGATTCCCGGCGTCGAGCCTGAATGATAGGGAATATCCCAGAGCAGAGAAAGTTAGTAAAATGAGGAAGGCGGCACTCACCACAGGCAGGACAGTCCCCAGCGGCAACAGCAAAACAGTCCAAGGACAAACCACTAGAATGGTCAGGCAGGCAGGGTTTGGCAACAGCAAAGCAGTCCAAGGGCACACCACTAGAATGGTCAGGCAGGCAGGATTTGGCAACAGTAAAGCAGTCCAAGGGTACACCACTAGAATGGTCAGGCAGGCAGGCAGGGTTTGGCAACAAAGAGGCAATTCAGAACAACAGGGGTTAATAAGCAGAGTAGTCAGACAGGCAGGGTTCAGCAGCAGTATATCAATCCAGCAAATTAGGGGAAAACAGGTAGAATAGTCAGACAGGCAGGGTTCAAACACATTAAGGCAATACTGTAGTAACGATCTATCACACCCAGGGGCACACAAAGTAACACCTATACTTGGACAGTGATAGATCATTATTGATGGACTTACATAGGCGCAGGATTCGTGCCACAGGAATCCAGACTGGCATCTGAGAGAGAGGAGCAGGCGGCGATGACATCAGCGCTGCATGCATCCGGACCCGACACAGCCCCTGGCAACGAGCAGGGAATGAGACGCTGCGCCCCAAGCAATGTCTAGAGCGGCGTGGCGTGACACACAATAGAAAGACAAGAGACCTGAAATTTTGGGACTATGTACAGTACGTCCAAATTGGAGTGGGGGGAGTTTAGAAAAGAAGCTATTTAGGAAGGAAGCCGAATTAATCTACACGTTTGACTCACTGGTGCCGATTTACTGCATGCTGCCCCGTATGCGCCATAAGACCGCTGCTCCTTAACTCGTCCGCTAACTCTGAGACGGCGGACAGCAATCCGCCCGATCGCATACTATCGTGTTGATTGACACCCTATGCTAGCAGCCGATTGGCCGCGAATGTGCAGGGAGCGGCATTGCACAAGCATTTCTAGTGAAATACTTGTGCAATGATAAATGCAGACAGCATATGCTGTCGTCATTTTTCAATGTGCGGCAGACATGATCAGCTACAGTGGATCATGTCCACTCCCACTATAATAAATCGGCCCCACTGTATCCAAAAGGCCTCAATTCAGAGCTTGACATTTCCCCTTTTCTTGATGATTAATTTACTCTAAGCTGTAGTAGTAATTGTAATTGTAATGCTATTTGATACAATTTGTGAGTCTATACTATGTATTTGTATTTATTTGCCTATTGTAAGATGCAATTTCTATTTCCATTTTATATGTTTTTATATGTATGTGAAAACTATGTCTAATTATTTTTAAATGTTAAGGGTGACAATGATTATTGTCTTATTTTAGTGAATTTATTTTGGGTGACCTTTTTAATAGTATTAATTAATAGTATATATATGTATTTATATAAATGTACTGTATATAAATATGTGTGTGTGTGTGTATATATATATATATATATATATATATATATATATATATATATATATATATATATGTAAATGTATGTGTATGTATGAATGTACTGTATATATATATATATGTATGTGTATATATATATATATATATATATATATATATATATATATATATATTAACAAAGGAGAGAACTCCCACTTAGTCCAGCAACTGCTAGGGTGCTAGTACAGTTTAAATGCAGCTGAACAAAAAACTTGCACTCTCTGGTCTTTTAAAAACTCTTTACTGTGAAAGTAGTGACGTTTCAGGAACCAAATCCCCTTCCTCAGACACAGTGTATACATATTACAAACAATATATAGCAAACATTCAAAGCCCCACCCCCCAATTAGGACCAAAAAAAAACGCCAAATGGTAGTCATGGTAACCACCCAATTACATAGTAAACAAATACAGTGTACATCATAATAAAGAAAATCAGTCTGAGCTTGATAGTGCATAAAGGTGAATTAATCATATGTGACCTATAACTCTTAACCAGAGCAATATACCCTCTATACAGGAACAGAAGCATTTAAATAGTGACCAATGAAGTTTTACAACTTATATAGCATGTCTGACTTAGACCGCAACATGATACCCACTTGTCATATAATTTATAACAACACAGAGCGATATTGACAGAAATAAATCAAGGCAGGAGATACAATAATTAAATTGTGCAAAGCCGTTGTTGCTTACTTACATAACCACCACTGCATAGTCCCAAAACATGAGCACAATACTTCCTGGAAAGTCACATGGTAGATTGCACCAATCGATGGCTAGCATCTGCGTTGCTATGGCAACGCACCATATAGTACTTTAATCAATACAGGAATGGAGGAACCAATCAAGAGGAAGGATCAAGTGGGCGGAATCCACCAACGATGCATAGTCAAAGCAAGGCACGGCTACTGTAGATAATAAAAAACATAATTTAAAGACTTCATAACTGATATACATGGTCATTGCTACTTTCCATTATGCAGAATTCAAGGGGAACACTCATGTTGCTAAATATATATGCATATATGTACAGCCCACTCAGAGGGAAATAGCGCACTTAGCAGAATGAAGTACAATATAAAGGAACTAAATACTCGCCACAGTAAATAGTGATATATGCGCAGTCTCAAATAGAGCCTATGACAAGAGGATATAGAAAACACAATTTTGCATGAATTTAATTAAGGAGCTAATCTAATGGTGGCAAGTATAGATATACCTTTGAAAACCTTAATGTATTATTACCAAAGATGATGGGTTTATGTAAAACACCTCTTCAAAGGATAAATGGATCGCCCCACAACCAGGGAAAAGGGTGGGGGGGGGGAGAGAGCACTGCACAAACGATTGGTTCAATGGTCTAGAACTCTCATTAAGTATATATAACAGATTGTGGACCCTCATTATACAGGTAAACTGTCCCATATTTATAAGAAACAATGCCAGTCTATAACTGTATTTAGTCGATTGGGTTGCACAGTGTTCAGGCGGTGGATCCACCTTGCTTCTGTTTGCAGGAGTATCTTGTTCCGATCACCCCCGCATTTCAGAGGGGGGATATGATCGATCAAGACAAAACATAGATTGTTTACCATGTGGCCGGCCTCCAAGAAGTGCCTCGCCACTGGCTGCTCACTCTTCTTATTCTTTATGGCAGTCCTAATAGATGATCTATGGTTGGCAAATCGTGTCCGGGCATCATCTGAGGTCTTGCCGACATAGAATCTCCCACAGCTACAATTCAGCAGATAAACCACGTAAGTGGTGCAGGTGCAGGTGATAAAGTGCCGGATGGAGAATCTCTTATTGGTATGTGGATGTCCAAAAGTGGTGCCTGGTACCATTGCACTGCAGGTCGTGCATCCTGCACATCTAAAGCAGCCCTGTTTCTTATTCTGTTGGAGCCAACTGGCTTTTTTTGTAGCAATGGGAAGGGTCTGTAATCATGAGGGTGTCCTTTAAAAATTCCTGTTCCTTTTCAAAACCACTCTGTGTAATGGCTTGTTTGTATTTGGATCTGTTATTGCAGAAAAGAAGAAATATATCTATATATAGTTATAATTACTTAAGGATATATGGTGTGTTGCTGAAATAACAAAGTCTTACTTATTATTGAATGAATAAGCAGCATTCATTAGGCAGCTTTTATATATTAATAATTCATTTAGGATATTTGCTATACTTGGAAGTAAACAACAAACAATGGCCATGAATTAGTTAATATATAACAATTGCTACAGAGAATGTGGTAATGGTTCATAGGAACTACAACAGTAATTACGGTAGTATCAGCTACTGAATGAAAAAAAACAACAACTTCCCAAGTGTTGGAAATACCTAGAGACACAATGTTATAACACACTATAGGCACCTGTGACACAAGCATTAATGTTAACAGTAAGACCGGTACTTACTTACTATGTAGCAGCTGATTCTGAAACTGTAGCAAGAGCAGTTTGGAGAGAGGCCAAATTCCTTCAGCCAGCGTCTAGCTGCTGATATGTGCTGTGATGAAAATGAGGCTGCCTTCCTTCAGAGACGATGTTGACAGCAGAGAGAGAGGAATTCAGGCAGTAATAAGTTACGGATTATTTGAACAGCTCTTTACTTCTGAACAGGAGAGGGTTCAAGCTGAGGTTGTGAACTAAGCAGAAGGCTGCTTACAATTCCGGACTGAGGTAACAGAAACTAGCAATATTTCACAAGAAAAACTCCTGACTTGGTAACAAGAACAAAGAGCTCAGATTAGCTGTGATGCAGCAATACCAAACAATTAGGATAAAGAGGTACAGGTTTAAAAAGGCTAGAGGAAAGACAGGCGGGGACTGAATTAAAGGTACAGGCATGACAGTACCCCCCTACAAAAGGAAACCCAGTGGGTTTCAAGGCTTAGGTCTATCTGGATGTCTTCCGTGGAAGATTGAAACGAGACGATCTGCAGAATACCCTTTCCAGGAGGGAGACGTGAAAGGTAGGGTGAATTCGCAATTCACTAGGCAGTTTTAAAGTGACCGCATTGTCATTTACTATCTTAGTGATAGAATAGGGACCAATGTACAACGAAGCAAGCTTCTTACAGGGTGTACGTAACCGTATGTTCTTTGTGTGGAGAGCCACACCTTTTCACCAACCTGATAGGTAGGGGACTTTCAATGCCTGAGGTCATAGTAATGTTTTTGGGAGTTTTGGGCTGCTGCAATGTTAGATTTCAAACTTTGATGAATCTGCGACAACTTGTTTGTGATATCCAAAACTGTGGGAGAACTAGACGAGTAATCTGGAAACGGATGGAAAGAGGGATTATAGCCATAATTGGCAAAAAATGGCGAATTTTTGGTTGATGTATTAGTAGCATTATTGTATGCGAATTCAGCATAAGGAAGATGATCGGAGCAGCCAATAGAATGCAAGCTCAATCTGATTGGCTGATTGGATCAGCCAATCGGATTGAACTTAAATCTGATTGGCTGATTCAATCAGCCAATCAGATTTTTCCTACCTTAATTCCGATTGGCTGATAGAATCCTATCAGCCAATCGGAATTTGAGGGTCGCCGGAAGAAGAGGATGGATCCGCGTCGGCTGCTTCAAGATGGTCCCGCTCCGCGCCGGATGGAAGAAGATAGAAGATGCCGACTGGATGAAGATGTCTACCGGTCCGGATGCCCTCTTCTTGCCGGATAGGATGAAGACTTCGGACCCTCTTCTGGACCTCTTCTTGCCAGATAGGATGAAGACTTCGGACCCTCTTCTGGATGGATCAGTGATACCCGGCGTGGTGAAGATAAGGTAGGAAGATCTTCAGGGGCTTAGTGTTAGGTTTTTTAAGAGGGGTTTGGGTTAGATTAGGGGTATGTGGGTGGTGGGTTGTAATGTTGGGGGGGTATTGTATGTTTTTTTACAGGCAAAAGAGCTGTTTTCTTTGGGGCATGCCCCGCAAAAGGCCCTTTTAAGGGCTGGTAAGGTAAAAGAGCTGTAAAATTTTTATTTTAGAATAGGGTAGGGCATTTTTTTTATTTTGGGGGGCTTTGTTATTTTTTTAGGGGGCTTAGAGTAGGTGTAATTAGTTTAAAATTCTTGTAATCTTTTTTTATTTTTGTAATTTAGTGTTTTTTTTTGTAATTTATTTTAGTTGATTTAATTGTAGATAATTGTATATAGTTTATTTAATTAATTTATTGATAGTGTAGTGTTAGGTTTAATTGTCACTTAGGTTAGGATTTATTTTACAGGTAATTTTGTAATTATTTTAACTAGGTAACTATTAAATAGTTATTAACTATTTAATAGCTATTGTACCTGGTTAAAATAAATACAAAATTGCCTGTAAAATAAATATTAATCCTAAAATAGCTACAATATAATTATTATTTATATTGTAGCTATATTAGGGTTTATTTTACAGGTAAGTATTCAGCTTTAAATTGGATTAATTTATTTAATAAGATTTATTTCGTTAGATTTAAAATATATTTAAGTTTGAGGGGTGTTAGTGTTAGGGTTAGACTTAGCTTTAGGGGTTAATACATTTATTATAGTAGCGGCGAGGTCCGGTCGGCAGATTAGGGGTTAATAAGTGTAGGTAAGGTAGCGGCGACATTGGGGGGGCAGATTAGGGGGTAATAAATATAATATAGGGGTCGGCGATGTTAGGGGCAGCAGATTAGGGGTACATAGGGATAATGTAGGTTGCGGCGGTGTGCGGTCGGCAGATTAGGGGTTAAAACATTTTAATAGAGTGGCGGCGATGTGGGGGGAACTTGGTTTAGGGGTACATAGGTAGTTTATGGGTGTTAGTGTACTTTAGAGCACAGTAGTTAAGAGCTTTATGAACCGGCGTTAGCCCATAAAGCTCTTAACTCCTGACTTTTTTCTGCGGCTGGAGTTTTGTCGTTAGAGTTCTAACGCTCACTTCAGCCAAGACTCTAAATACCGGCATTAGAAAGATCCCATTGAAAAGATAGGATACACAATTGACGTAAGGGGATCTGCAGTATGGAAAAGTCGCTGCTGGAAAGTGAGCGTTAGACCCTTACCTACAAGACTCTAAATACCAGCGGCCGGCCAAAACCAGCGTTAGGACCCCCTAACGCTGGTTTTGACGGCTAACGCAGAACTCTAAATCTAGGCGTTAGTAAGTTGGTCCATTACTACAAGTATTGTTATATGGTTTGATGATTTTGGTAGGTCTACTATAAAATCCATAGCTACCTCGGACCATGGTCTATCTGGTATAGATAATGATAGTAACATCCCATAAGGCTTTTTTACTTGAGGTTTTGTTTGGATGCAGGTTGTAAAAGATTTTATGTAATTGGTTACTGTTTGTGTCATATTTGGCCACCAGAATGTACGTTGCAACAGTTTTAAAGTCCTTTTTATATCAGGGTGTCCAGTGAGAACAGAGTCATGTACCATATGGAGAATTGCTTCTTGTGCAGATAGGTACATAGAGTAAATTATCATGTTAGTACAAATTATCTATTCCTTTCCGCAAAATGTTCCTAGGAAGATTTGCATCAGTTTGTTGAGCTATTTTTAAACGTTCATGCATAGTGGTATTCAAGGCCACAATATGTTCTCTGGGTATAATAGTTGTTGGACAAGGAGAGTGCGTTGGTACTGTAGGCAATCGGGAAAGAGCATCAGCCTTGCCGTTACGTGAACCTGGTCGATGAATAATAACGAAATTAAATCTGGTGAAATAAAGGCTCCATCGGACTTGTCTAGCAGAGAGGGTACAATTCGTTTGTAAATATTCCAGATTTTTATGATCAGTGTAGACAAGAATAGGTTGTTCTGTACCTTCCAGTAAATGTCTCCAGTGTTCCAATGAAGTTTTTATTGCCAAAAGTTCTTTCTCCCCAATAGGGTAATTAAGTTCTGATGAGTCATTATGTAATGGCTTGTTTGTATTTGGATCTGTTTTTGCAGAAAAGAAGAAATATATATATATATATATATATATATATATATATATATATATATATATATATATATATATATATATATATATATATATATATATATATACAGGGAGTGCAGAATTATTAGGCAAGTTGTATTTTTGAGGATTAATTTTATTATTGAACAACAACCATGTTCTCAATGAACCCAAAAAACTCATTAATATCAAAGCTGAATAGTTTTGGAAGTAGTTTTTAGTTTGTTTTTAGTTATAGCTATTTTAGGGGGATATCTGTGTGTGCAGGTGACTATTACTGTGCATAATTATTAGGCAACTTAACAAAAAACAAATATATACCCATTTCAATTATTTATTTTTACCAGTGAAACCAATATAACATCTCAACATTCACAAATATACATTTCTGACATTCAAAAACAAAACAAAAACAAATCAGTGACCAATATAGCCACATTTCTTTGCAAGGACACTCAAAAGCCTGCCATCCATGGATTCTGTCAGTGTTTTGATCTGTTCACCATCAACATTGCGTGCAGCAGCAACCACAGCCTCCCAGACACTGTTCAGAGAGGTGTACTGTTTTCCCTCCTTGTAAATCTCACATTTGATGATGGACCACAGGTTCTCAATGGGGTTCAGATCAGGTGAACAAGGAGGCCATGTCATTAGATTTTCTTCTTTTATACCCTTTCTTGCCAGCCACGCTGTGGAGTACTTGGACGCGTGTGATGGAGCATTGTCCTGCATGAAAATCATGTTTTTCTTGAAGGATGCAGACTTCTTCCTGTACCACTGCTTGAAGAAGGTGTCTTCCAGAAACTGGCAGTAGGACTGGGAGTTGAGCTTGACTCCATCCTCAACCCGAAAAGGCCCCACAAGCTCATCTTTGATGATACCAGCCCAAACCAGTACTCCACCTCCACCTTGCTGGCGTCTGAGTCGGACTGGAGCTCTCTGCCCTTTACCAATCCAGCCACGGGCCCATCCATCTGGCCCATCAAAACTCACTCTCATTTCATCTGTCCATAAAACCTTAGAAAAATCAGTCTTGAGATATTTCTTGGCCCAGTCTTGATGTTTCAGCTTGTGTGTCTTGTTCAGTGGTGGTCGTCTTTCAGCCTTTCTTACCTTGGCCATGTTTCTGAGTATTGCACACCTTGTGCTTTTGGGCACTCCAGTGATGTTGCAGCTCTGAAATATGGCCAAACTGGTGGCAAGTGGCATCTTGGCAGTTGCACGTTTGACTTTTCTCAGTTCATGGGCAGTTATTTTGCGCCTTGGTTTTTCCACACGCTTCTTGCGACCCTGTTGACTATTTTGAATGAAACGCTTGATTGTTCGATGATCACGCTTCAGAAGCTTTGCAATTTTAAGAGTGCTGCATCCCTCTGCAAGATATCTCACTATTTTTTACTTTTCTGTGCCTGTCAAGTCCTTCTTTTGACCCATTTTGCCAAAGGAAAGGAAGTTGCCTAATAATTATGCACACCTGATATAGGGTGTTGATGTCATTAGACCACACCCCTTCTCATTACAGAGATGCACATCACCTAATATGCTTAATTGGTAGCAGGCTTGGAGTAAGACAACATGCATAAAGAGGATGATGTGGTCAAAATACTCATTTGCCTAATAATTCTGCACACAGTGTATATATATATATATATATATATATATATATATATAGTTATAATTACTTAAGGATATATGGTGTGTTGCTGAAATAACAAAGTCTTACTTATTATTGAATGAATAAGCAGCATTCATTAGGCAGCTTTTATATATTAATAATTCATTTAGGATATTTGCTATACTTGGAAGTAAACAACAAACAATGGCCATGAATTAGTTAATATATAACAATTGCTACAGAGAATGTGGTAATGGTTCATAGGAACTACAACAGTAATTACGGTAGTATCAGCTACTGAATGAAAAAAAAACAACAACTTCCCAAGTGTTGGAAATACCTAGAGACACAATGTTATAACACACTATAGGCACCTGTGACACAAGCATTAATGTTAACAGTAAGACCGGTACTTACTTACTATGTAGCAGCTGATTCTGAAACTGTAGCAAGAGCAGTTTGGAGAGAGGCCAAATTCCTTCAGCCAGCGTCTAGCTGCTGATATGTGCTGTGATGAAAACGAGGCTGCCTTCCTTCAGAGACGATGTTGACAGCAGAGAGAGAGGAATTCAGGCAGTAATAAGTTATGGATTCTTTGAACAGCTCTTTACTTCTGAACAGGAGAGGGTTCAAGCTGAGGTTGTGAACTAAGCAGAAGGCTGCTTACAATTCCGGACTGAGGTAACAGAAACTAGCAATATTTCACAAGAAAAACTCCTGACTTGGTAACAAGAACAAAGAGCTCAGATTAGCTGTGATGCAGCAATACCAAGCAATTAATTAGGATAATGAGGTACAGGTTTAAATAGGCTAGAGGAAAGACAGGCGGGGACTGAATTAAAGGTACAGACATGACACTCTGGGATGTTGCCATTCATTAAATGGAAGAGATCGATCAATTTTAATGATGTTCCAGTGTTGATTAAGGCTCTTACCCAGATTGCTCATGGCAGGACTATATACTGTAGTGAATGTCAGGCGTTGTATACTATCATTATCTGTATTGGCAGCCGTGATATCAGAATATTCAACCATTCTTTTACTCTGATCTATAAATCTTGGATTGTAGCCTCGCTGCACAAATTTGCAGGCCATTTCAGATAATTGGGACTGTCTCGTTACTGGTTCACTGTTGTTCCTTGCTACACGGATCATCTGTGCCTTAGGAATGGCTTTCAGTAGAGATGTTGGATGATTACTTGTTGCGTGTAGCAGTGAATTTCTTTCCATAGGTTTACAGTAGAGGGATGTTCCCAATTGATTTTGTTCTATCTTGAAGATCTTCAGATCCAAAAACTCGATCAAGCTCTCATTGTAATTGAGTTTACATTTCACCGGGTTGTCTAAGGCATTCAAGTGGTCAAACCATCTCGTCAGTTCCTCCGCTGTGCCACTCCATACAATAAAGAGGTTGTCAATGTAGCAAGGATAAAACCTTACCTCAGGTTTAACAAAGACATCCAGGGAAGGAGCCACATTCAATCCCATGTCCGTACCTGATATTTGTTTGTAAAAACACTGTTCAAAGCGGAAATAGTTAAGCCTTAGGCTTAGATCAAGTATCTGAATAAGAAAATTGCTTGGGGGACCGGTGTAAGGGTATCTATTTAAGACCTCTATGACACACTGCTTTCCACTTTCGTGCAGTATAATGGTGCACAAACTGGTAATGTCAGCAGTCACGAGAATCCATGTATCTTCAATGTGTAAATCCACCACTTCATTATTTAGCTGTGAGGAATCACATACAAATGATTGCATGTTTCTGACTAGAGGTTGCAAGAAGTGGTCAACAAACTGCTATTCAGGATGTGATCGAATTACGTGCTGAGACAATTGGTCTCTCTGGGGGTCTTTCCATATTCTTATGGATTTTTGACAGCGTGTATAATATAGGACAGGAAGAAAAGTCCAACTTTAAGTACTTCAAAGTACATTCATCTATCCATCCAGAATTATAGCCCTGCAGTACTGCTTCATCAATAATATTCTTAAATTCCCCTGTTGGGTCATTGTTTAGTGGCACATAGGTAGTACCATCGCTCAGCTGCTTAAGTATTTCCTCACAGTAGTAGGAGTAGTCAAGAACCACCACCGCTCCTCCTTTGTCCGCCATCCTTATAACAATAACTGGATCAGAGGACAGGGATGTGATGGCTTGTTTCTCTTCTTCTGAGAAATTATTACAGTATTTCACCTGTTCCATTCCTGTAATATCCTGGGTAACCATTCTCATATAGGTTTTTATACTTGATTCAAGCTGTGTGGATCAAAGGTACTTTTACATTTGAACGGATGGCATATAGCTTGAGAATCTGTGTCTATGAAAAATTCTTTAAGTCTCAAAGATCTTTGGAATTTCTGGCAGTCGATGTAGGTATCAAATTCATCACATCTGCGAGTAGGGACAAAGCTCAGACCCTTATTTAGAAGGCTTTGCTCAGCAAAGGTAAGAGGCCAGTGGCTGATATTCACGAACAGTTCAGTCTCCAAGTTGGAAGTCTGTGTTACCTGGGGGGTAGTGGTGGCTTTCTCTCTCCAGCTCCCCCGCTGTAAGTGGGACCTCCCCCTCATTTTCTTTGGCCGGCTCTTGTAGTGACCCCCTGAAAAAACTGCTGTTTATTTCCAGACACGTCGACAGGGCCACTGTTACTCTGGGGCATGTCACTGTCAGAGCCCGAGTACTGTCCACAGTTTGGAGTGATTGCTTAGTGTAGTAGCATTGGTGCCTCCTCCTCTGCATGTAGGGTGCTCGATTGTTGCCCCCTATCAACCACCGATACACTTTTTTATCCTTATGGTTCTCGCACACTGTTTGCAATTTCCTATTCTTAAACTGGATGAGATTGTCCTTATACTCTTTGATTTGAGTAGCCAACTTGTCAAGCCATGGTTCAGAAGTGTCTTCCCTTAGGACTTGGATTTCTTTGTCTCACATTCTTGTACCTCAAGCTTCACTTTATCCAAAAGAGCTCTCACTTCTTCTGTAACAAGTAGTATTAAATCAAGTGAACACTTGTTGAGGATTGCTCACCAGCGCTTACAAAAACTCCAATGGCCCCTATTTAAATGCTTCTGTTCCTCTATAGAGGGTATATTGCTCTGGTTAAGAGTTATAGGTCACATATGATTAATTCACCTTTATGCACTATCAAGCTCAGACTGATTTGTTTACTATGTGATTGGGTGGTTACCATGACTACCATTTGGCGTTTTTTTTTGGTCATAATTGTGGGGTGGGGCTTTGAATGTTTGCTATATATTGTGTGTAATATGTATACACTGTGTCTGAGGAAGGGGATTTGGTGCCCGAAACGTCACTACTTTTCACAGTAAAGAGTTTTTAAAAGACCAGAGAGTGCAAGTTTTTTGTTCAGCTATATATATATATATGTATATATATATATATCTCAAATATATATCAATCACACATACTGTGACAGCTAGTACACTCCCCATGTGTGTGTGTGCACATAGGTGACTGTGGGTTCTTATGAATGTCTATGACCGGGGGGGGGGGGGGGGCTTCTTGTACTGGGGCCCTGGAGTTTCTAGTTACAGCTCTGAACGGATGACAGTACAATCAAGGAAGAACCAATCAAGGAAAGGATATACCTTTAAAGTTTTGAATCCACCAGTTTGGCGGTATCTTGAGACTGTTAACTGGGACTAGGAGTGGTGAGACAAATTTTACAATGCTGAGGAAAGCGAATCAGTTCCTACCAACATTGGAGTGCTTTTAACATAGGGGTTAACTTGTAAACCGCAGACTATATATCCTTCTGGGAGGCTATGCATATTTTTTCTCTGAGACTTGTGCCTGAATCTCACAAATTGTAATCTGGCCAATACTGGTTAACACGGACTGAGTTGGGGAGACGTTCCTTGTCTTTTATGTGTTTTTATATTGTGTGATCATTTTAACTTTATATTGATCTAATGTTTTAGCATTAATTTTGTGCACTATTAAATCATTTTTTGTGACCTTTTCTCTATTGGATGTATATTATATTGTGTTAATTCAGGCATAGATATTGTATTTCTTCGCTTTACTTTTAGTACTTTTTAGCTTTGAGTAGCGCCCACTAATACATTTTTGCCACGATTTGGAACCGTTTGAATAAGATTGTATGTGCTCTAAGAATATAAAACAACTAGAAATTAAATTGAGGCTAATAAAGCACTGTGTATACATAAATGATAAGATAAAATGTCAGCACCAATCTAAGTATTTTTACAGCTGACCTATTGTACATATATTTTATTGACACATATAAAACTAATGTTCTTTTCTTTGGATATTACTCTAATTTTGTACTTTTTCCACTGTATCTATTATTTTTGTACAACACGGTATACTTTATTAATTTCAGTATGCATTATTAATATGCTATCGTCCTTTCCGGATAAGAAAATGGGATTTATCTTTGTGTAATATATTATCAAATATTTTGACACAAAACAATTTCCTCCCCTAATAACCTCGTGTCAACTTTTCATTTTCTGAGCAATGTTTAATTTTTTTTAAAATGAAATCTTAAAGCCAAACCTCAGATTTCAGAACCTGGTTGCCATGATAAATTTTATTTGTATACCTAACACAAGCTATTTCCACCTTTTGTAATTTGTTCTATTTGAAAAGAGTCTGTTCCTAGCTTTGTCAAATAAAAGAGAAACACTTTAAATTTCAGTTGCTTGGTAGCCATATCTGCCAAGCAATGCAAACAGATAAACTAATTAATCCTCTAAAATGGGTGCAATAAATCCACATTATGAATATAGTGAGATTTATTTGAAATCACATTTAAAGCAAGATGCACTGACTTATTAAAGGAACTTAAAGGGATAGAGATGTCAAAATTGAAATGTGCATGTTGCATTTAAAATTTTAAAAGAAGTGTTTTTGCAATATACTCTCATTAACATAAATGCTTCTAGTAAAAGTTATTGTTTTTCATTGGCATATGCAGATATGCTGTGAGGGCATATGCACCAGTATTTAAACACCATGCCTGCTCAGTGTCAGCAGTGGCTTAGTGAAGTCTTCACAGGCAAAAATGAAGTCACAGGCACATGCACACCACCACCAGCTCTCCGAGTTTGAATACTGGTGCATGAGCCCTCACAGCATATGTGCGTATGCCGCTGAAAAACTGTAATGACTTTTAGAAAAACATGTTTGCTAATAGAAGTTATATTGTAAAAATGCTTCTTGAAATTGAATTGCGTCCATGCACATTTTAATTTTTACCTTTCCACCCCTTTAAAGGTAAAGGGAAATGTAGTACATTTTACAGCCAGCACTTGGAGTATGTACAAATGTATGTTGCTACCAGACTGTATCTGTCTCAGCTCTTCCAAAGTTATCACTGAAGCAGTTAAATAACTTTTAATGGAACATGTTTGAAAGTGAAAGTCTACTGTTATTCAGTACAATGTTCACATATCCTGTGGGAGCACCCCTCAAAAACAGTTACTGTATAAATTAGGCCTCTGCTTTTTCCTTTTGACCTCTTACAGGCTGATTAGGTGGAAACAACATGCCTGTTTAATAACAGTTATTTTACTTGCATACATTAAGGGCCAGATTACAAGCGGAGCGCTAAATTAAGTGCAATAATTAACCAGCCATTACAAGTGGTCGGTTATTGCTACTGCGACCTCGATGTAACAATTAGTTCTCAGAAAATAATTAACCACAGATCCGATCTCTGATTAATTTTCTAAAAGTGCCCCAAATGCCTTCAAAATAGAGAGCATTATAGTTTTTTATTAAATATTATATATATATATATATATTTATTATAATATTATATATTGGAGGGAGTGGGGTGGGAACTGTATGTTCCAAGTAAATATATATGTATATGACTATATACATATATATATTTATGTGTTAATATGTATACGTAAATGTATATTTAAAATGATGCTGCCATTGCTGCACGACTTACCCCTTCGCTGCGCTTAGGTTCTGTGCTATCTTTGACGGCATCAGAACAAGGGTCCCATTGGAGCCTATTGAAGCATGCTCTCATAAGTGCAATTCTTCCTAGCAATGCAAACACAAACTCACGTTTGCATTACGCTTTACTCGTAATGCCAGGGCACATTAGCGTGCACTGGTATTACTCAGTGGTGCACTAATATTGCTTGCACACAAGTGGTATTTAGCGCTCCACTCGTAATCTAGCCCTAAGTATTAACCATCGTGTACCTGCAAGTATTCCCATTATTTCGCACTTACATTAACTGTGACTAAAATCGCAGAACTGTTTTTGCTATTTATACACAGTTCTCTGACATATTCCCTAATACAAATGTCTGAGACAGGATATGAAATATCTTTAATCTCTGTTTTTATCTTACGGTTATATATATAAAACTGTGGGGGCGCACTCTTCCAGAAGTAGTAAAAATACACTCTTGCTTTATTATACGACACATGTTCATTACATTCTTCTGTGTGATACCAGTGCTGCAGCAGGTCCTTGAAAACACTTTAGTTTCTGAGACACATTTGTTAGTATTCGTCTACCTGTGCTATAGCCAAGCGGAACAGAAGGGTCATATGCATAACTTAATTTGAAAAACTTGTAATTTAGACAGAGCATCTCATTTGATTCAACGTTGCAGTTTACTTTTTATTATCGGTTATTTGTAGAGCGTCAACAGATTCCGCAGCGCTATACTTCTGTTATAAAATCTTTTTCACTCTTATTTTTAACTTGCCGCTTCCACCTTAAAAACATCTCTAAAATTAGACATTTTCTTACACAAGACACAACTAAAATTTTAATCCATTCTCTCATCCTTTTCCGCCTCGACTACTGCAACTCCATCCTCTCTGGTGTCCCTAGCTGCCGCCTAGCTCCTTTACAATCCATAATGAATGCCTCTGCCAGGCTCATCTTCCTTACAAGTCGCTCTTCATCTGCTGCACCTCTCTGCCAATCCCTTCATTGGTTTTCTCTAGCCTCCAGGATTAAATACAAAATTCTGACATACAAAGCCCTCAACTGCACTGCTCCCCACTATATATCAGACTATGGGGTTGATTTAACAAGGGCTGAATGTCCCTTGTTCCCCTTGTTTCCACGTGAGTCTTCAGGCTTGCCGGAAACAGCAGTTATGAAGCAGCGGTCTAAAGACCATAACTTGTCCGCTGCCTCTGAGGCTGCGGTCTGCAATCCGCCCGATCCTATACGATCGGCCTGATTAACACCCCGTTTGGCCGCAAATCTGTAGGGGGCGGCATTGCACAAGCAGTTGTGGTGAACTGCTTGTGCAATACAAAATGCAGACAGCGTATGCTGTCGGCATTCAGCGATGTCTGTCGGACATGATATGCTACAGTGTATCATGTCGCACAGACATTGTTAAATCTACCCCCTTGTCTCCAGATACTCTCCCTCCCGTCTACTTTGCTCTGCTCACAACCTCCTACTCTGCTGCTCTCTTGTTACCTCCTCACATCCGCGCCTTTATCCTAGTTTTGTAAGCTCCAATTGCTCCCTAAAGACTCTACTGTTCAGGGATGCATACAACCTACACTAACCTTTTCTAATACTAGTTCCTTTCCTCCATTGATATCTGCCATTAACCCCCTTAGCATGTAAGCTTAAGAGCCCAACTGTTTGAAGATCACCTTCATAAGAGCTGACTACTACAGTGCAACTCTCAGCAGGGCTCTCTACCCATTTGATCACTATAAATCCTACCTTGAATACCACCTATGTCTATAGTGCTGCAGAGTCTGTTGGCGCTCAACAAATAACCTATAATGAAAAAATAAAAATAAATTTGTTATACTTGTTGAATAGCATACCTAGGTAGGTTTTTGAGTGTTCACTTGTCTTGGGAACTATATAATAGCAGTGTTTCTAACTATGGGTTTAATCACTATCTTGATTTGATAATTATCTGCAGATGAGCCCTAAATATCAATGCAATCACAATAAGCCATATTCGTTGTTTATCTGCAGAACTTTTAAGTTTGATGGTTCGGCAATAAATACCAATCCTGGTTTTTTATCACAATCAAAATTCAACATACTTTTACGTTCAACAGCTAAAAGAAATTGATTAATTGTACTCATGGGCAAAACACACTGGCATTACCCCTGCTATACTGCATGAGGTTAGTAAGCAACATCACCAGACACATGGAATGAGAAAGAGAAGGCGCCACAATAGTACAAAATCACTGATGACTTGGTGACAATCAAGTAAAATATGCACATCATACTCACAAATTGTGAAGCACTTAAAAAGTACAAGTTACACCTGCTGAACTATCAGCTCTCAAAGGCAAAGCCGGTCCTGGTTTCTCCAGGCATGCTCTTGATCCAAACTTGGCTTGGATGCAAATTGCTGTAAGTCGAGTGTATTTGCAAAGTGTAAAATGTAAAAGTCGTGCTGCAAACGTCTATGTAAAAACAATAAACAAAAAATGATAAAACAATATTATAATTTACAACTCGTTTCCCAGTCTATGGACTGCTTCATCAGATGAATAATGACAATTAATCAGCACAACATTTTAAACTCTTTTAAAAATGTGATTGGATTGGCCACGAATGTTCATGAGTACATGACTTTTAATATTGTTTTTACATAGACGTTTGTAGCACAACTTTAACAGTTTTGATTATAGGATGCTTAGCATGTGCAATTAATTTTGATACATTATATCACTTACAATAGTTGGTTTATATACATTTTTTGACATATGAGCTTCAACACTTGTAACTGAATTAGTTATAGTGTTTCACCCACATTAGCAAGATTTTAAAGGAGGCGCATCCAGCCGCACATTTAGATCTTATCACCAGATACAAATACTACCTGCTCAATCTGTTAAAGATAAAAATATAATAGCTCCTGTTGGTTAGCAGTCCAAACAAGTGCATAATGAAAGTAAATGCACTCACCATTCAGCGGGAATCGAGCTGCGGATAATTCAGCCACCCAATTCCTGTCCTTCCAAAGACCTCACAATAAATTCAAACAAAAAACATTTACCTTGCGTTTTCACAGATGGTGCTTAAAAGTCAGCTTTTCTCATTAGTAGAAAAATGTCACAATTGACTGAGTAAGCCCAAGGTAAAATCAAAACACCTTTATTGTTTCACATTAAAATCATACAGACAAGTCAATCTAAATGTCTATATACTGCGATGCGTTTCGTACGGAGCAGTCCGTGCTTTATCAAAGATACTGAATGTAATAGTAAGTGCTGCACTATATATACAAAGGGCTCCATGTACTAACAGGCGGGCGGACAGCTTTTCAACTTGCGAAGCTGTCTGCCTGCCTTTGCTATATACGGGCAGCAGATCTGTTGATCGGCTGGCCCGTATGTATCATTACACACTCATCGCAGTGTGTAATGCCCGCCCCTTCATTCACGCGACCAATTGCGCGACTGAAAGGGATTATAATCACGAGAATAAGCTCTCTGTGATTTTCCCTTGCCACCTCAGAGGTGGTGTAGGCTGTAAGAAGCAGCGGTCTAATGACCGCTGCTTCTTACATTGCGGGAAGCAGGCTCGAATATGCAATAACTTCAGGTGTTGATACTTTATCATTATTATATTGTGTGCAGGAAGGCTAGAACAGAATAGTAATGTTAATATTTATGTACACATGTGTTGCTCTAAGATTATTCCTAGCTATTCATTTATATTTCACTCTTCATTACTTTCTACTTTCAAACTATTTGCAGACAGGTTTCTTTTTTCATTCATAATAAACCGGAAATTATATATCGGCTTATTTGGCATATGTAAAAATTACAAATATGATCCTTTGCCATTCTACTAGTGCAACCTGTGTACTGTTTATTGCAAATCTTACATGTAATAAGATATATGATGTATTTAGAGCAGCAGACTAGTCTGAACCTGATTTGATAAGATTTTCCTGTATTTGTTGATGCAAAACTGTCATCTACTTCCATATAGTTACAAATAAGACAAGTTTTTCTACCACATCTAAAAGAGCATTTTCTGCTAAGCCAGCACTTTCTTTTGGCCCCTGGAACTAGCTGTATTATCCTAGCACACAAGAAGAATTAGGGTCCTATTTATTATGTGTCTGTCCGACATGATCCGATCAGCGGATCATGTCCGACAGACATCGCTGAATGAGGAGAGCAATACGCTCTCCGCATTCAGCAGTGCACCAGCAGCTCTTGTGAACTGCTGGTGCAACGCCGCCCCCTGCAGATTTGTGGCCAATAGGCCGCTAGCAGGGGGTGTCAATCAACCCTATCATATTCATTCAGGTTGAATTGCGGTGATGTCTGCCCGCCTCCTCATAACAGGCGGACAGGATATAGAACAGAGTTCTTTAGACCGCTGCTTGATAACTGGTGTTTCTGGGGAGCCTGAAGGCTCGTCAGAAACACAGCCCTTCAAGCTCCATACGGAAATGTTATGAAATATAACAAATATATATTTATATTTTTTGTAAATCGCACAATATCACAACACAATCGATGAAATATCAAAGCCATCCTTGTATATTTTTTAAATGTTGCAATATATATCTGTTCAAGAGTTAATATACTACAAGCTAAAATGTATATTTTTTAAATATAACAAATATATATTTATTTTTTTCATAAATCGTGCAATAACAAATATAACATATAAAAAAAGTTATGATTGCGCTATATAAGCTTCTGACTGTGGATAGCTAATATTTTAGAAAAAATATTATAGGATGGCATTAATAGTTGAAGGATTATATGATTGCCTGATGAAAAAAATGCAAATACATTATGAACAGATATTTTTGCAAACTGATGTCTGACACCTGATGTTTGACTCCTGACACCTGATGTCTTATACCTGATGTCTGACACCATGACGTCTGACACCTGATGTCTGATACCTGATGTCTGACACCTGATGCTTGACTTATGACACCTAACGTCTGATACCTGACGTCTGATACCTGACGTCTGATACCTGATACCTGACGTCTAATACCCGACGTCTGATACCTGATGTCTGACTCCTGACACCTGATGTCTGCCACTTGAGTCCTGATGTCAGACACCTGATGTCTGATACCTGATGTCTGACACCTGATGCTTGACTTATGACACCTAACGTCTGATACCTGACTTCTGATACCTGATACCTGACGTCCAGTGGCGGCTGGTGAATTTTGAAGATGGTGGTGCACGTGGCCCCGCCCCTGACCCCGCCCCTTGAAATAGAGCCCCGCCCCTCCAATGGCTCAAAATATTTGAACCGGTATACACTAGTCCCACTGTTCTTTAAAAGAATTTAAAAAAAATGGAACCAGGGAATTAACTATGTTTTTCATATATTCATATTCCTGATAAGAATTTGTTGTACATATTTACAGTGAATTTTATTTTACATTTTATCTATAAGACCAGAAGTGCTTAGTGCCACTAAGCAGTCAGAGTTGCAATGCATTGGACCCCCATGTTTCCAGGACAGATAAACTTATTGCAGCAGCAATTACAGTAAATACCCATAAATATGAATGAAATGTTTTATTATTGCAAAATACATTTCTTGACCCTGTTGCACATTTTTAAACACACAGTGACATCACATATTTTATTTTTATTTTGATAAGTGACAACAGATTACCTCATTTATGGCAGATGAGACTCCTAGCCCACCAAGGACAACAGTATTGCTTAACCCCTTCAATGTCAGAGACGTTTGTGGGACACTTGAACACATGCTGCATTCCTTATTACCAGTCTGCTCAGTAATTTGTTATAACAGCTTTTAGAGTTCTCAGGGTCAGGCTGTGCAGCAGTGGTCCCTAGATTATATCAGCACTGCTGTTCACAGCCTGGCCGTGTGAGCTCTAAAATATGTTATAAAACAGATTACTGATGGCTGACTGGAGATGAGGAATGCAGCATGGGAAACGGAGAGTACACAACTTCAGACCCATCCCCCCACACCACCGTTCAGAAAGCTCCAGCTCTGCATCTAACACAGGTCCCATATTCTCCTTTACAGCTGCCAGTTCTCTCGCCTGTCAGCTGTCAGGACAGGCATCCGTGAGCTTCCAGATGTCAGCAAAGGCTGCTACAGGCAAGTTCTCCAGCATTTAAATCTCTGTTTCTATACTCACAGCATTTCAAGCATTGCTAACACAATGAAAAGTGCCGTGAGCAGGAGAACTGAGAATTAAATGCAGGAGACCTGGAAAGTGCTGTGTAATGTGCAGGGTCTCTGTCTGGGGCTAACAAAATATAACATAACTAACCCTTACAGCCACAGAGTCTCTGAGCATATCTTTCCTACAGGCACCGGAGCCTGATACAAACACACCCACATATCCTGCTCCAGCAACATTTTGCAGTTAACACGCAATTTGAAGATGGAGCTGCGTCACCATTTACAAATTTCTAACATCCCTTTACTGCTAATAGCAAAACATAACGGATCTACCTATTCTCAGTTTTCTGTCAACTCTGCTCCTTCTCTCAACTCTGCTCCCTCTCAGTCTCAGGCTCGCTCCTCTCTGCTCAACGGCTATCTCCACAATGAGATTTCGCGCCGTTGAGCTGGGAGGAGCATGCCAAACGTCATCACATGACTGTGAGAGATGACGTATCCTGTATCACTGCCTGTCTGATCATTAAACACCTCCCCCCCTCGCACAGTCTGAAGTGTGCGAACAAGAGAGTATGGGGATGGGTGGAGGCTTAGAGCGGTGACTGCAGGAAAATTTAATTTATGCATAGACACTGCCATATGTTAGCTACCGCACGTGCGGTTAGGGGTTAGAACATATAAAAAAAACTTAATTTTTTTTTTTTTTACATTTAAAAATAAAAAACAATTTGGCTTTTATTTTTTTTGGGCTACAAATTAAATATAATTTTTCCAATAGGTGGGCTATTGGAAAAATTATATTTTATTCAGATTTTTTTTCTTCTTCTTGTGGTCCGAAAGGGGGGCACGTGCGATTGTGCTCAAATGGAGGAGCCTCCACTGCTGACGTCTAATACCCGACGTCTGATACCTGATGTCTGACTCCTGACACCTGATGTCTTACACCTGAGTCCTGATACCTCATGTCTGATACCTGATGTCTGACATCTGATACCTGATGTCTGACATCTGATACCTGATGTCTGACACCTGATACCTGACATCTGATATCTGACATCTGATACCTGATGTCTCTGATGCCTGATGTCTGATACCTGATGTCTGAGACCTGACACCTGATGTCTGCCACTTGAGTCCTGATGTCAGACACCTGATGTCTGATACCTGATGTCTGACACCTGATGCTTGACTTATGACACCTAACGTCTGATACCTGACGCCTGATACCTGATACCTGACGTCTAATACCCGACATCTGATACCTGATGTCTGACACCTGAGTCCTGATACCTCATGTCTGATACCTGATGTCTGACATCTGATACCTGATGTCGGACATCTGATACCTGATGTCTGACACCTGATACCTGACATCTGATACCTGACGTCTGACACCTGATGTCTGACACCTGATGTCTGCCACTTGAGTCCTGATGTCAGACACCTGATGTCTGATACCTGATGTCTGACACCTGATGCTTGACGTCTAATACCCGACGTCTGATACCTGATGTCTGACTCATGACACCTGATGTCTTACACCTGAGTCCTGATACCTCATGTCTGATACCTGATGTCTGACATCTGATACCTGACATCTGATACCTGATGTCTGACACCTGATACCTGACATCTGATACCTGACATCTGATACCTGATGTCTCTGATACCTGATGTCTCTGATACCTGATGTCTCTGATACCTGATGTCTGATACCTGATGTCTGACACCTGATGCTTGACTTATGACACCTAACGTCTGATACCTGACGTCTGATACCTGATACCTGACGTCTAATACCCGACGTCTGATACCTGATGTCTGACTCCTGACACCTGATGTCTTACACCTGAGTCCTGATACCTCATGTCTGATACCTGATGTCTGACATCTGATACCTGATGTCTGACACCTGATGTCTGACATCTGATACCTGATGTCTCTGACACCTGATGTCTGACACCTGATGTCTGACACCTGAGTCCTGATACCTCATGTCTGATACCTGATGTCTGACATCTGATACCTGATGTCTGACATCTGATACCTGATGTCTGACATCTGATACCTGATGTCTGACACCTGATACCTGACATCTGATACCTGACGCCTGATACCTGATGTCTCTGATACCTGATGTCTGATACCTGATGTCTGAGTCCTGACACCTGATGTCTGCCACTTGAGTCCTGATGTCAGACACCTGATGTCAGACACCTGATGTCAGACACCTGATGTCAGACACCTGATGTCTGATACCTGATGTCTGATACCTGATGTCTGATACCTGATGTCTGATGCCTGACTCCTGATGTCTGACTCCTGATGTCTGACTCCTGATGTCTGACACCTGATTCCAGATACCTGATTTCTGATGTCTGACACCTGATTCCAGATACCTGATTTCTGATAACTGAGGTACAATGGAGTTTTCAGGGATGTAGCATAGAGTTTTATAGGATGGAGGAGGGAGTTTTACAGAGGAGGGAGAAAGGAGGGTGTTTTGCAGGAGGGAGCATGGAGTTTTAAAGGATGGAGGAGGGAGTTTGGGGGGAGGGAGGAGAAAGGAAGGAGTTTTGCAGGAGGGAGCATGGAGTTTTAAAGGAGGGAGAAGGTAGTAATGGAGGAGGGAGCAAGGATGTCCTAAAATGGACACTGTATGCAGACACATGCACAGTCCTGAACTTATCTTCCTGGTTTACAACAAGGATAAGAAGAAAACAAAGAAAAGGTGATCATAGAAGTAAATTGGAAAGTTGACAAAAGCATTTGGATTGTTATTGCTGCAAAAACACACTGGGCTAGATTACAAGTGGAGAGCTAATTTATTGTGTGCCTGCAGACGAGAAAATTTGCGGTTTGCGGGCATGCGCAATAAATAGTTATCCATTACAAGTGGCTAGTTATAGTTACCGCGAGCTCACGGCAGCAATTAGCACTCAGAAAATTAACCAGAGATCAGCTTTCTGGTTAATTTTCTAAAAGTGCCCCAAATACCCCCAAAACAAAAGGGTCTTGAAGTTTTTTATGAAAAAATAAAATTACCATTTTGTTCTTAAAAAAACTACTGCACTATGCAGTTTTTAGGGGTTAAAAGTGGCGGGTGTAGGGTGTTAGAAAATAAAAAAACGACACTAAAAAGTGCCTTTACAATGCGGTCTATGGGAACTGTGTGTTACCAGTATATATATATGTATATATTTATATACATAATATGTGTATATACACATATTAACACATAAATAAATATGTATATATTCATATATATATATATTTATATTTGCTGCCCATCACTGCGCTACTTTACCCCCTTCACTGCGCTTAGGTTCTGTGCCCTATATGACGGCATTAGAACGAAGCTCCTATTGGAGCCTATGGAAGCGAGCCCCCACCTGAGCCCATTGCACCTAACTCATAATACCAGCACACATTTGCATGTGCTGGTATTACTCAGTTGAGCACAAATATCGCTTTGCGATATTTTGCGCTGAGTTTGTAATCTGGCCCACTGACAGTAGTGTGGATGTTCAGTAATGATTTGCCCATAACAATCCTAAAATTATAATGAAACCCTAACGCCTAGATTAAGAGTTTTGTTGGTAAAGACCCGCGGTGCTAACGCTCCTTTTTTTTTTCAAGCGCACCCTTAAGACAACGCTGGTATTTAGAATTGTCTGAATGGCTGCGTTAGCCTCAGAAAAGGGAGCGTTGAGCATAATTTAGCTCCACTTCAACCCTCAATACCAGCGCTGCTTACGGTAGCGGTAAGATGGAAAAACGTGCTCGTGCACGATATCCCCATAGGAAACAATAGGACTGAGAAGGCTGAAAAAAACCTAACACCTGCAAAAAAGCAGCTTTCAGCTCCTAACGCAGCCCCATTGTTTCCTATGGGGAAACACTTTCTAAGTGTTTCTAAGTCTGCACCTAACACCCTAACATGAACCCCGAGCCTAACCTTACACTTATTAACCCCTAATCTGCTGCCCCCACTATCGCTGACACCTGCATTTTATTATTAACCCCTAATCTGCCGCTCCGGACACTGCTGCAACCTACATTATCTCTATGAAACCCAAATCTACTGCCCCTAACATCGCCGACACCTATATTATATTACCCCCTAATCTGCCCCCCCAACGTCGCCGCCACCTACACTTATTAACCCCTAATCTGCCGACCGGACATTGCTGCCACTATAATAAATGTATTAACCCCTAAACCTCCGCACTCCCGCCTCGCAAACACTATAATAAATTATATTAACCCCTAATCTGCCCTCCTTAACATCGCTGCCACCTACCTACAATTATTAACCCCTAATCTCTCGCCCCCAACGTCGCCGCTACTATAATAAAGTTATTAACCCCGATCAGCCAATAGAATGCGAGGTCAATCAGCCAATCTGATTTTTCCAATATTTATTCCGATTGGCTGATAGAATCCTATCAGCCAATCGGAATTCAAGGGACGCCATCTTGGATGATGTCCCTTAAAGGAACAGTCATTTGTCGTTAGTCCGTCGGTTGAAGAAGATGGCTCCACGTCTGCTGGATGGAAGATGGCTCCGCTCTGCTCCGGATGGATGAAGATAGTAGACGCCGCTTGGATGAATACTTCTACCGGATGGAGGACCTCTTCTTGCCCCGCTTGGATGAAGACTTCTACCGGATGGAGGACCTCTTCTTGCTCCGCTTGGATGAAGAATTCGGCTTGGCTGGGTGAAGACGACTCAAGGTAAGGAGATCTTCAGGGGGTTAGTGTTAGGTTTAATTAAGGGGGGTTTGGGTGGGTTAGAGTAGGGGTGTGTGGGTGGTGGATTTTAATGTGGGGGGGGGGGGTTGTATTTTTTTTTTTACAGGTAAAAGAGCTGATTACTTTGGTGCAATGCTCCGCAAAAAGCCCTTTTAAGGGCTGGTAAAAGAGCTGATTACTTTGTAATTTAGAATAGGGTAGGGCATTTTATTATTTTGAGGGGCTTTTTTATTTTATTAGGGGGCTTACATTAGGTGTAATTAGTTTAAACTTCTTGTAATTTTTTATTTTCTGTAATTTAGTGTTTTTTTCTTTTTGTATTATAGATTAGTTTATTTATTTGTATTTTAGCTAATTGTAGGTAATTTATTTAATTAATTTATTGATAGTGTAGTGTTAGGTATATTTGTAACTTAGGTTAGGATTTATTTTACAGGTAATTTTGTAATTATTTTAACTAGGTAGCTATTAAATAGTTATTAACTATTCAATAGCTATTGTACCTAGTTAAAATAAATACAAAGTTGCCTGTAAAATAAATATAAATCCTAAAATAGCTACAATGTAACTATTAGTTATATTGTAGCTATATTAGGGTTTATTTTATAGGTATTTAGTTTTAAATAGGAATAATTTATTTAATTATAGTAAATTTATTTAGATTAATTGAAATTATATTTAACTTAAGGGGGTGTTAGGGTTAGGGTTAGACTTAGGTTTAGGGGTTAATAACTTTATTATAGTAGCAGTGACGTTGGGGGCGGGAGATTAGGGGTAAATAAATGTAGGTAGGTGGCGGAGATGTTAGGGAGGGCAGATTAGGGGTTAATACAATTTATTATAGTGTTTGCGAGGCGGGAGTGCAGCGGTTTAGAGGTTAATACATTTATTATAGTGGCGGCCAGGTCCGGTCAGCAAATTAGGGGTTAATAATTGTAGGTAGCTGGTGGCGGATTAGGGGTTAATAAATATAATGTAGGTGTCAACGATGTTAGGGGCAGCAGATTAGGGGTTCATAGGTATAATGTAGGTTGCGGCGGTGTCCGGAGCGGCAGATTAGGGGTTAAAAAAATCTATTATAGGGTTTGCGATGTGGGGGGGGCCTCGGTTTAGGGGTTCATAGGAAGTTTATGGGTGTTAGTGTACTTTATAGCACAGTAGTTAAGAGCTTTATTTTCCCGCGTTAGCCCATAAAGCTCTTAACTACTGACCTTTTTTGCCGGTAGGAGTCTTGTCGGTAGAGGCTCTACCGCTCACTTCTTCCAAGACTCGTAATACCAGCATTAGGCAAATCCCATTGAAAAGATAGGATACGCAATTGACGTAAGGGGATCTGCCTCGAGTCGCGGAAAGAAAGTGAGCGGTAGACCCGGCTGACTCTAAATACCAGCGGGCGTTAAAAAGCAGCGTTAGGGCCCCTTAACACTGCTTTTAACGGCTAACGCCAAACTCTAAATCTAGGCGAAAATTTGTAAAACATGTTAAACATTGTTAAACATTGTTACTAACATTGCTGCCCAGTGAGTGCTCCTAAACCTACCTATTTCTGATCCTTAATATTACCAAAAGTGCAAAGTAAATTTGATAATAGATGTAAACTTATTTTAATTTAGTTAATTATATTTGCACATTAATTATATTTGCACATTATATACAGTATATGCATAATGAATGTTTTAGTGCCATATCCCTGTAAATAAAGTTCAATATATTTTTTTAAATGTGGTTTATTTTTAACATGATTATTCAAAGTGTATTTGGTCAGCAAATATAGGATCTCTTATGCTCCATATAAGGGAACTGTTCACAATATTGTATTTAAGACTCAAATTAAATAAAAAAATAACAATAATGCAAATATGTCTTCTTTTAGGAGTACTAATCAATGCACAGATAACTACTAACTTAATTGCTAGACTATACACCTACAGCAGTCCATTATTTGACCTCATCTTATTGCAGTTCATTAGATATACTATCTAATCAATTAAGGTGGGAGCGTCCACAGACCAATACAGAAGCATTATCTAAATTGCCAATGTAAAAGGAAACATGATTGGCTAAAGTGTTTGAATGACATACCTCCCAACTGTGGGTGTGGATGTGCCATGCCCTTGCTCTGGTGTTGATGGATAGAGTTGGGCACAGTATGGTGTATCATGCGTGGAGCTAGGGCAGCGACTGAAAACTGGGACTGCTGCATTTGCAGGGGTAGTTGCCCATCCATGACAATAATACATTTTCTGAAATGGTTGGGAAGTGTGAGTAAAGTTTATTTCACTAAAATAAAAATAACAAATCAGCATGTTTGTAATTAAAAATTTCATATCATTTTGCAAAATTGTATGACTTTTTAAAAAACTACATATAAATAAGGATGATCATACTTTAGATGTGTTCATGTGTCATAGGCATCTATTTCTCAAGCCGTCAACCGCAAATACGCTGGAATTCCGCAGCGTATTTGTGGCGAGCCTGATTCGCCTTAGTTATCAAACCCTACAAACCGGCAAAAGTAGAATTTGGTGACGTAACATACGATCCGCCGGACTCAGTCCGACACAGATCGATGCTTATGTCACTACAGATGTTCCGAACGCAAGTTCGCCACAATCTGACTACTTTTGTAAGTTATCACACTACTACCAGGTACGCTCGCCACTATTCCGAGCCTGTGTACCTGATTTTCAATCCACCGCCCTGGAGGCAGCGGAAGCCATAGGAATCAATGGGAGTCTGAAAGCAGCGAAAGCTCATGTTCGCTGCTGCCCGATATCCCATTGATTCCTATGGGAATGTTTACACCTAACACCCTAACATGTACCCCGAGTCTAAACACCCCTAATTTGCCGCCCCCTACAATGCAGCCACCTATATTATACTTATTAACCCCTAAACCGCCGCACCCGGAGCCCACCGCAACTAAATAAACTTATTAACCCCTAAACCCCCGCTCCCGCAGCCCACCACCACCTATATTATACTTATTAACCCCTAATCTTCCGCCCCCTACACCGCCTCCACCTACCTACATTTATTAACCCATAATCTGCCGCCCCCAACGTTGCCGCCACTATATTAAATTTATTAACCACTAAACCTAAGTCTAACCCTAACCCCCCCTAACAAATATAATTTAAATAAATCTAAATAAATATTCCTAGCATTAAATAAATTATTCCTATTTAAAACTAAATACTTACCTATAAAATAAACCCTAAGCTAGCTACATTATATCTAATAGTTACATTGTAGCTAGCTTAGGGTTTATTTTTATTTTACAGGCAAGTTTGTATTTTTTTTAACTAGGTACAATAGTTATTAAATAGTTATTAACCATTTAATAACTTCCTAGATAAAATAAATACAAATATACCTGTAAAATAAAACCTAACCTAAGTTACAATTATACCTAACACTACACTATAATTAAATTAATTCCCTAAACTAAATACAATTAAATACAATTAATTTTTTTATCTAAAGTACAAAAAAACCCTCCCACTAAATTACAGAAAATAATAAAATAATTACAAGATTTTTAAACTAATTACACCTAATCTAATCCCCCTAACAAAATAAAAAAGCCCCCCAAAATAAAAAAGCCCTACCCTACACTAAATTACAAATAGCTCTTTAAAGGGCCTTTTGCGGGGCATTGCCCCAAAGTAATCAGCTCTTTTACCTATAAAAAAAATTACAACCCCCCCAACATTAGAACCCACCACCCACACAACCAACCCTACTCTAAAACCCACCCAATCCCCCCTGAAAAAACACTAACCCCTTGAAGATCACCCTACCTTGAGAAGTCTACTCTTCACCCAACCGGACCGAAGTCGGCAGAAGTGGTCCTCCAGACGGGCAGAAGTGGTCCTCCAGACGGGCAGAAGTCTTCATCCAGGCGGCATCTTCTATCTTCATCCATCCGGCACAGAGTGGCTCCATCTTCAAGACATCCGTCTGAAGAATGAAGGTTCCTTTAAGTGATGTCATCCAAGATGGCGTCCCTTCAATTCCGATTGGCTGATAGAATTTTATCAGCCAATCAGAATTAAGGTAGGAAAAATCCTATTGGCTGATGCAATCAGCCAAGGGGATTGAAGTTCAATTCTATTCGCTGATCCAATCAGCCAATAGGATTGAGCTCACATTCTATTGGCTGATTGGAACAGCCAATAGAATGCAAGCTCAATCCTATTGGCTGATTGGATCAGCCAATAGAATGCAAGCTCAATCCTATTGGCTGATTGGATCAGCCAATAGGATTGAACTTCAATCATATTGGCTGATTGCATCAGCCAATAAGATTTTTCCTACCTTAATTCCGATTGGCTGATAGAATTCTATCAGCCAGTCGGAATTGAAAGGACGCCATCTTGGATGACGTCACTTAAAGGAACCTTCATTCTTCAGTCGCCGTCGTCAGAAGAGGATGCTCTGCATCGGATGTCTTGAAGATGGAGCCGCTCCGCGCCAGATGGATGAAGATAGAAGATGCCGTCTGGATGAAGACTTCTGCCCATCTGGAGGACCACTTCTGCCCATCTGGAGGAACACTTCTGCCGGCTTCGTTGAGGACTTTGGCCCGGTTGGGTGAAGACTTCTCAAGGTAGGGTGATCTTCAAGGGGTTAGTGTTAGGGTTTTTTAAGGGGGGATTGGGTGGGTTTTAGAGTTTTAGAGTAGGGTTGGTTGTGTGGGTTTTAATGTTGGGGGGTTGTAATTTTTTTTTTTACAGGTAAAAGAGCTGATTACTTTGGGGCAATGCAAGGTAGAGGTGAGCGCCAATAGAAGGCTGAGGGTAGGGTGGGGAACGCTAAAATAGGCTAAAATTAGCTGATAGAATGTAAAATTAAAAATTACAAATTTTTTTATTCCATACAATAATTATAATAATAAAAAAGAACAATATACACTGATAGTTGTTCATGGATCCATGTTACAAATGGTAGCAAATTACAGTGTTAGGTAAAATACAATACAATATAATAATAAAAACAATTGTAAATACTGATAAATTCAGTGGCTGATGATATAGCCTTTTATGCTGAGTATCTGTTAAATGATTAACACCTTGGTTGAGTCCAGTAAGTGTAAGATGCTCCTGGTAGATAGTGTAGGGTTAATTGTAATCCAATATTGTGCAGGAGAAAAAAGTAGCAAGATTTGGGTGTGATCAGTGTCCAATACAACAATTTAGAAAAAAGTGGTAGAAAAAATGTGTGTTCACTCTATGTGATGAAAAAATGATGATAAAAAATGATGAAATCCCTCCAAAAAAATGTTATAAAAAAATGAAAAAAGGTGAAAAAGGATAAAATAGGATAAAAAAATAGTGTCAATTTCGAAATCCGAAGTGATGTTGGTGATGTCAGTGCAAATCAATCAATCAGTGGTTCAGTATTGATGCAATGTTTTGAAAAAATAAGATTATGCAAAAAGAAAAAATCCTGAAAAAAAGAAAACAAACAATACTCTAATATATGCAATCTGTACAATAGATATATCAGTATTATGCTTACTCAGATCTGTCGACGCGTTTCGGCCATATACCTCTGGCCTTTATCAAGACTGATAAACTGAGTAAGCTCACAGTATTTATAAGAGTTATGGCTGATGTTTTGGCGCCAAACACTAATAGGCCACGCCCCCTTCCTGTTTGGTAGCATTATGGGTATGGGCGAAAGCATTGTGGGTATGGGCGAAGGCATTTATTTTGCTTGTGTTATTGAGGTCATTACTAAGTTTTTAAAGACATGTGTAGTTATAAATTGTCTTTCCATTGTATATGGCTAGTTTGTGTGTGTCCTAATATGGATTTGTTGTTCATACATATACTTCCGGTTTCGCTGGTGGATCTAGCCCTTACTTCCTGTTTAGCCCTTACTTCCTGTTTAGCTACCCTATGGGACGTTTTAGTCCTGGTTGTTCATATCAATTCTTATGCTAATGTGTGTGAGTAATTTTATTGCGACTTATCTTAGCGATCTGTTTATATGGGCTCTATTCTTTCTCTCTAATTTCTAAATCATGCATGTGTTGCTTTTGTTTACCATTTATTGTTTACGGTTACCATTTCCGGTTCCGGTTTGTATCAATGCATGTGTTGTTTTTGTTTACCATTTTCTTGCTTCCGGTTACCATTTCCGGTTCCGGTTTTTATTGCTCCTTAGTACTTAACATTTCTGACAGTAAAAGCCAACATTATATGATGACTATGCAAATGAGTTTATTTCAAACATGTGTGTTGAAGAGAAAAAAATCAAATGCAGTAGGAATCGAATGTGCGACTGTGCTATATAATAAGTCAAATCGTAATTCTGGATTGAATCTTCAAACAAAAAGATGAATTTGTGAGCAAATGTGATGGTGTACAGACACAATGAAAAGCTATGATCTAAATGCGTTAGACTATATAAAATCCATTTTGAGATATAATATGGAAAATACGTTGATTTTACAAGGATGATAAAACTAGTGGATATACACTAGAGGATAAATACTTATTAATAAAATCTACATATATAAAATCCCATATAAAATGCTAATGCTTATGAAAGGCTTAAAGCTTTAAAAGGTGTAAATACAATTTTGATAAAAAATATAAAATATATATAAAAAGTGTATAAAATGTGTATAAGAGGGGGGCAACACAGAGAGAGTACACTAAAAGTAGGGTGTCACCTATGGTGAGGAGATGACATAAGGAGGGTATAAAAGAGTATATAAAAATATATAAAAAAATATAAAAATATAAAAATATATAAAAATATAAAAATATAAAAAAATATATAAAAATATATAAATGAGTATATAAGAGAAACAGATCGCTAAGATAAGTCGCAATAAAATTACTCACACACATTAGCATAAGAATTGATATGAACAACCAGGACTAAAACGTCCCATAGGGTAGCTAAACAGGAAGTAAGGGCTAAACAGGAAGTAAGGGCTAGATCCACCAGCGAAACCGGAAGTATATGTATGAACAACAAATCCATATTAGGACACACACAAACTAGCCATATACAATGGAAAGACAATTTATAACTACACATGTCTTTAAAAACTTAGTAATGACCTCAATAACACAAGCAAAATAAATGCCTTCGCCCATACCCACAATGCTTTCGCCCATACCCATAATGCTACCAAACAGGAAGGGGGCGTGGCCTATTAGTGTTTGGCGCCAAAACATCAGCCATAACTCTTATAAATACTGTGAGCTTACTCAGTTTATCAGTCTTGATAAAGGCCAGAGGTATATGGCCGAAACGCGTCGACAGATCTGAGTAAGCATAATACTGATATATCTATTGTACAGATTGCATATATTAGAGTATTGTTTGTTTTCTTTTTTTCAGGATTTTTTCTTTTTGCATAATCTTATTTTTTCAAAACATTGCATCAATACTGAACCACTGATTGATTGATTTGCACTGACATCACCAACATCACTTCGGATTTCGAAATTGACACTATTTTTTTATCCTATTTTATCCTTTTTCACCTTTTTTCATTTTTTTATAACATTTTTTTGGAGGGATTTCATCATTTTTTATCATCATTTTTTCATCACATAGAGTGAACACACATTTTTTCTACCACTTTTTTCTAAATTGTTGTATTGGACACTGATCACACCCAAATCTTGCTACTTTTTTCTCCTGCACAATATTGGATTACAATTAACCCTACACTATCTACCAGGAGCATCTTACACTTACTGGACTCAACCAAGGTGTTAATCATTTAACAGATACTCAGCATAAAAGGCTATATCATCAGCCACTGAATTTATCAGTATTTACAATTGTTTTTATTATTATATTGTATTGTATTTTACCTAACACTGTAATTTGCTACCATTTGTAACATGGATCCATGAACAACTATCAGTGTATATTGTTCTTTTTTATTATTATAATTATTGTATGGAATAAAAAAATTTGTAATTTTTAATTTTACATTCTATCAGCTAATTTTAGCCTATTTTAGCGTTCCCCACCCTACCCTCAGCCTTCTATTGGCGCTCACCTCTACCTTGCATATATCTTTTACACATTGGGCACGCTAGGGTACCCATCGAGGAGAGCTAGAGGCATCCCCCACCCCCCTTCCCCACCTGTTCTTTGCGCAGGATATACACCACCTTTATTCAAACTGTCATACTTTGGGGCAATGCCCCGCAAAAGGCCCTTTAAAGGGCTATTTGTAATTTAGTGTAGGGTAGGGCTTTTTTTTATTTTGGGGGGCTTTTTTATTTTTTTAGGGGGATTAGATTAGGTATAATTAGTTTAAAAATCTTGTAATTATTTTATTATTTTCTGTAATTTAGTGGTTTTTTTTGTACTTTAGATACATTTTTTTAATTGTATTTAATTGTATTTAATTTAGGTAATTAATTTAATTATAGTGTAGTGTTAGGTGTAATTGTAACTTAGGTTAGGTTTTATTTTACAGGTATATTTGTATTTATTTTAACTAGGAAGTTATTAAATAGTTAATAACTATTTAATAACTATTGTACCTAGTTAAAATAAATACAAACTTGCCTGTAAAATAAAAATAAATCCTAAGCTGGCTACAATGTAACTATTAGTTACAGAGGACCAAAATCAGCATGGTTTTACTTCAGGGAGATCATGTCAGACTAATCTAATTGACTTCTTTGATTATGTAACAAAAGTATTAGACAAGGGTGGAGCAGTTGATGTAGCATATCTAGATTTCAGCAAAGCATTTGACACCGTCCCACACAATAAACTAATTCACAAACTATATCTCCTTGGTCTAGATTCAAAAATTGTGAACTGGGTGGAATGCTGGCTTAAGGACAGAAAACAAAGTGTCTTAGTAAATGGAGTTCATTCAGCAGAGGGGGCTGTTACTAGTGGTGTTCCTCAGGGGTCAGTTCTGGGGCCTGTTTTGTTTAACATATTTATCTGCGATATCAGCAAAGGGCTACAGGGGAAAGTATGTCTCTTTGCAGATGATACAAAAATTTGCAACAGAGTGGATGTTCCAGGGGGGGTAGACAAAATGAGAAGTGATATACAACAATTGGAGGATTGGACAAACGACTGGGATCTAAAGTTTAACACAGCAAAGTGTAAAATAATGCATTAAGGGAAGAAAAATCCAAATGTTAATTACAGACTCAATGACACTTTACTGACTGTTACAGATGAGGAACAGGACTTGGGAATTATTATTTCAGATGATTTAAAACTTAGTAAACAATGTAGTAATGCAGCGAGTAAGGCTAGCAGAATGCTTGGATGTATTGGTAGAGGTATTTCCATCAGAAATAGTAAGGTTCTTATGCCACTTTATAGATCATTAGTTAGGCCTCATCTTGAGTATTGTGTGCAGTTTTGGAGGCCATATCTTCAGAAGGATATTAACAAACTTGAATCTGTGCAAAGGAGGGCTACCAAAATGGTACATGGTCTAAAAAATAAAACTTACCAGGATAGGCTCAATGACCTAAATATGTATAGCTTAGAGGAGAGAAGGGAAAGAGGTGATATGATAGCAACTTTCAAGTACATTAAAGGGTTTAGTAAAACTGAGACTGTGAGTATTTTACATAAAATGGAAAATTCAAGAACAAGGGGTCATGAGCTCAAGCTAAAGGGTAGTAGATTCAGGAGTAATTTGAGGAAGCACTTCTTTACAGAAAGAGTGATTGATTTATGGAATAAACTTCCTCAAGAGGTAGTAGCAACAAACACTGTGGGGGACTTTAAAAATGCATGGGACAAGCATAAGGCTATCCTACGAACTAGATAAGTTTATACTGTTAGGTAAGGTCGGGCAGACTTGCTGGGCCTATGGCTCTTATCTGCCGTCAATATCTATGTTTCTATGTTTCTATGTTTCTATGTAGTTATATTGTAGCTATCTTAGGGTTTATTTTATAGGTAAGTATTTAGTTTTAAATAGGAATAATTTATTTAATGATAGTAATTTTTATTTATATTTATTTTAATTATATTTAAGTTAGGGGGTGTTAGGGCTAGACTTAGGTTTAGGGGCGGCAGATTAGGGGTTAATAAGTATAATGTAGGTGGCGGTGGGCTCCGGGAGCGGCGGTTTAGGGGTTAATAATTGTATTTAGTTGCGGCGGGGTCCGGGAGCTGAAGTTTAGGGGTTAATAATTGTATTTAGTGGTGGCGGAGTCCGGGAGTGGCGGTTTAGAGGTTAAACACTTTATTAGAGTTGCGGTGGGCTCCGGGAGTGGCGGTTTAGGGGTAAAACACTTTATTAGAGTGGCGGTGGGCTCCGGGAGCGGCGGGATAGGGGTAAACAGTATAGTATAGTGTGGGTGTTTAGTGACAGGGTACCAAGAAAGCTGTAAAAAAGCCGAAGAGTATCGAGATCGATGACTGTTAGTTAACAACAGTCCGCTGCTCATCGCACTTGGTGCGCGGCTTTTTGACAGCTTTTTTGATAATTTTGGAGAACGTATTAAGGTCCGTGGCAGCGATGTTAGGCGATCTTAGGCGAGCGTATTGGCGCTGTCGAATGCAGGTAAGTTGACGCTTTGATAAATAGATGCCATAGTATGAAAGTGTGAATGAGCTATATTTGTTACTTTATACTAAACCATGAAACAGCCCGACACTGATCTTTGTGACCCCTTAGAAATTGCAGAAGTAAGAATGTTTACCATAGGTTTTGTGGTCGATGGTAAAAGTGGAAATAAAAATGTGTGAATTGTAGACTTCTGGGTGGGTGTGGGGTTACAACTCAACACCTACTTCTGTGTAAGGTTCATGGGATACTCCTCTATCAGACCGGACTCGGCCAGTAGTCTTGTTATCCCGGCCTCAAGCCGGAAAGATAGGGAATATCCCAGAGCAGAGAATATCAGGAAAATGAGGAGAGCGGCACTCACCACAGACTGGACAGCACAAGGCAAATTATGCAGACAGAATATGGCAACAGAGAACCAGTCCAGCAGATTAGAGGTTAACCAGTAAGCGTAGTGAGACAGGCAGGGTTCAGGCAACAAGGTATCAGTCCAGCAGATTAGGGGTTAATCAGTTAGCGTAGTGAGACAGGCAGGGTTCAGGCAACAAGGTATCAGTCCAGCAAATTAGGGGTTAACCAGTTAGCATAGTGAGACAGGCAGGATTCAGGCAACAAGGTATCAGTCCAGAAAATTAGGGGTTAACCAGTTAGTGTAGTGAGACAGGCAGGGTTCAGGCAACAAGGTATCAGTCCAGCCAATTAGGGGTTAACCAGTTAGAGTAGTGAGACTGGCAGGGTTCAGGCAACAAGGTATCAGTCCAGCAAATTAGGGGTTAACCAGTTAGCATAGTAAGACAGGCAGGGTTCAGGCAACAAGGTATCAGTCCAGCAGAATAGGGGTTAACCAGTTAGCGTAGTGAGACAGGCAGGGTTCAGGCAACAAGGTATCAGTCCAGCAGAATAGGGGTTAACCAGTAAACGATCAGTCACTCCCAGGAGCACAAGAAAGTAACACCTATACTTGGGCAGTGACAGATCGTTCACTGCCCGCTTACATACCTGTGAATGGCGCCAAGGGACTGGCCGGCATCAGGAGTGTGCGGCAATGACATCAGCGCCGCACGCCTCCTGTGCCGCCACAGCCCTAGGCAACAAGCATGGAGAGGACGCTGCGCCCCTAGCAATGGCACGGCGTGACATAGTCCCCCCCTCAAGGGTTCCCTCCGGGAACCAGAGCCGGCTTCAAAGGGTGAGCAGCATGGTACTTGGAGACCAGAGATGGAGCATGTACATCACAGGCAGAGACCCAGGAATGGTCTGCCACAGAGTAACCCTTCCAATGTATCAGATACATCAGTTGTCTGCGCCTGTATCTGGAGTCCAGAATCTTAGCTACTTCATATTCGGGGTTACCACGGATCAAGAGCGGAGGAGGAAGAATTTGAGGCTGGGAATATCTATTCTTGATGTAAGGTTTGAGTAGTGAGATGTGGAAGACTGGATGTATGCGTAGGGTTCTCGGCAAGGCCACTTTGTAGGCAACAGGAGACAGTCTTTTCAGGACCTTGTAGGGACCAATAAATCTAGGCCCCAATTTGTGACAGGGTTGACGTAGGCGGATATGTTGAGTGGAGACCCAAACATGTTCACGCACCGGAATGGCACGTACAGAAGCCCCATGACGGTCAGCAAACTTCTTACATCTAGAGACAGCTGAAGGCAGTTGAGAGCAAATACGTTGCCAATGAGCCGTGAGATCTGTGACGTGTTGATAGCGGAGCACAGGATGGCGGAGCACAGGAGCAGAACAGAAAGCCCTTTTCAGACAAGATAAGGCATTTATGGCCTCAGGAGGCCAATGTTTGTAGTCCTTAAGTCCTTATTCCGTCTAGTCAATTCAGTGAGAGGAGGGACTGTTTGAGAAAAGTTCTTTATGAACTTGCGGTAATAATTGGAGAACCCCAAGAACCTCTGTAATTCCTGTAAGGAGGTAGGTTGAGGCCATTCTAGTACAGCAGTGAGTTTAGCAGGATCCATGGCAAAACCCTCCTTCGAGATGACATATCCAAGGAATTGGATCCGGACTTGATCAAACTCACATTTTTCTAGCTTGGCTACCAAAGAGTTATCCCTGAGACGAAGAAGTACCTGTCTCATGTGCCTGTGATGCTCCTCTAAAGTGGGAGAGAAAACAAGGATATCATCCAGGTAGACAATGACAGTACGGTTGAGGAGGTCACAAAAGATGTTAACAAATGCCTGGAAGACTGCAGGGTCATTACACAGCCCAAAGGGCATTACAAGGTATTAGTAATGCCCCGATCTTGTGTTGAAGGCTGTCTTCCATTCGTGGCCTGGAGAGATGCGAATTAAATTGTATGCCCATGTAAGTCCAATTTATTAAAGAAGCGGGCATCCTGGAGCGAGTCATATAATTCAGTGATCAGTGATATGGGATAGCGATTCTTTTTTATTTTTTTTATTTTCCTTTTTAACAAAACACGAAAAAGAAAACACATTTTCATCAATTATATGACTAACACATAGCATAACTCAGTAGATGTTCCATTTTTAAATTCCCATGCAGATCATATTAAATCTTTCACATAAGCTTTAGATGTCCTTGTTTCCAATTAAAGACTCTTCAAATCTATCTAGCAAGCCAGCCAAAGAGTCTGTCCATAAATATATTAACCTATATTACTTGTCTGCATAATTTTTGGAGGGGAACCCAGACCTAAATATTAATGGATTTGAAACAAGGATTTTACATCATTTTACTATTTCCTGTAGTGTAAAATGAAAAACATTGTTACATTCTTTTCATGAACATATTCTTATAATCAATATACATTGTAGATTCAGGCATGTTCAAACAAGACTGAACCTAAACACAGAAAACCAGAATCATACCTATTAAAAGGCGGGAGAAACAAAAGGAAAGAATATACACACAGCGAGGAAGTCACTTCTCACACTATTACTTGATACAAAACAATCTATATGTAGAATCTTCTATTTCCATTTGGATCCCTAGCAAAGCCTAGTATTCCTTATTTGTAGTTGTCATCTGCCACCCAAGTAAAGCTTAATGTTGATTCTATTATTTCCCAACTATTTATGATTCTCTAGCTCTTAGTTGGAGAAGCCTACTATATCAAGGATGCATTATATCGGCTCCTTTACGTCTAAAATCCTATTGTCTGATTCTAGTTACGAAACAAGATTCTAAAGCCCTTTATATATGTCTATTTACCAGACCCAATACGGGCGTAGGAGAAAAAAGGCACCAAAAACGAAAGGGGAGGGAACGAGAGAACAAAAAAAAAAAGGGAGAGAAAAACACCCCTCCCCCTGGGATAGCGATTCTTGATGGTTATGATGTTCAAGGCCCTGTAGTCTATGCAGGGTCTGAGTCCACCATCCTTTTTACCAACAAAAAAGAAGCCAGCCCAGGCAGGAGAGGAAGAAGGGCAAATGAAACCTTTAGCTAGGTTCTCTTGGATGTATTCCTCCATGGATTTGGTTTCAGCCTTGGAGAGTGGATATGTCCTGCCTTTAGGAAGTGGGGCTCTGGGAAGGAGGTTGATCTTGCAGTCATAGGGACGGTGGGGTGGCAGCACATCGACTGCCTTTTTCTCAAAGACATTAACAAATTCTGTATATATTGAAGGAAGGATGGAGGGAGTCTGGATGCTGGCTATGGGAATGCAGAGCAGAGGAGTGACTTCAGCAAGGCAGGAGTGGAAACAGGAGGCACCCCAAGAGGCCAATTGTCCCTGAGCCTAGTTGAACTATGGATTGTGTAAGCGAAGCCAAGGAAGGCCAACGATGACAGGCTGAGCAGGGGAATGAATAACCTCAAACTGGAGCTGTTCGGTATGAAGAACACAGACGGTTAGGGTCAGGGGCACTGACTCAAAATGGATCAAGCCTGAGCCAAGGGGGGCACCATCCAGGGTAGTTATCTTGAGACAATGTATTTTCTGTAGAAGGAGTAGACCAGTTTGAATCATAAAACGGTGATCCAGGAAGTTGCCAGCTGCCCCTGAATCAATGAAGGCCTGAGTATGGACAGTATTCTGAAGGAAGGTAAGGGTAACAGGTACCAGGATCCGAGAGGACAGAGGGGATTTGGTAGAGATCATGCTTAGAGGTACCCCTGTGTTATCCTCTAAGCATTGGCTTTTCCCGGCCGAATATCACAGTCCTTTAGGTGGTGAGAGTTAGAGTCACAATAAAAGCATAGTCTCAGTCTCCTTTTTATCTGTCTCTCAGACTCTGAGGGTTTGAAGGAGGAGAGGTCCATGGGTTCATCCACTGAGGTAACGGGAGCTGCCGAAGTGATGGAGGATATCGCCTGAACCGGACAAACAAAGGGACGGGAAGGGAAGACCCTCCTTTTTCGGTCTCTCTCCGCTTGTCTCTCCTGAAAGCGAGAGTCCAGGCTAATACAAAGTGCTATAAAGTCATCCAAAGAAGAAGGAACATCCTGATAGGTGAGTTCATCCTTGATATGTTCCTGCAGACCCCTCCTAAAGGCTGCCTTGAGAGCACTGCCATCCCAAGTGGTTTCAAGTGCCAAGGTGCGAAACTCAACGGCAAACTGAGCCACGGTTCTGTTGCCCTGGTGAAGTTCCAGGAGGGAATACTCCACAGCAGAGGTAGGGCCTGAAGTCCAAAACACGGCAGAAAAAGTGGAAATGAAATCATCAGCATCATGCAGGAGTGGAGCGTCCTGTTCCAGAAGAGGAGAAACCCAGATTAGGGCCTTGTCTTTCAGCAAGGAAATGATAACGGTGACCCTTGACTGGGGAGACTGAAAGGTGTGGGGATCATTATGGAAGTGCAGATTGCATTGGTTAAGGAAACCCCTGCAATCCATAGTACCTTCATACTTGTCAGGCAAAGGTATCCGGGGTATGCTTCCAGAAGCAACATGAGCAGAACTCCTCCAAGTGACTAGTAAGGAGAGTTGATCGGTGATAGCCTCTAGCTTGGAATCCATATTCTGCAATTGTGTAGTATGGGTTCCCAACATCTGTCCTTGGAGATAAACAGCTTGGGCCACCTCATCTGGTTCCATGGCCCAAGTATAATGTAAATCTCGTTGGATACTCCTCTATCAGACAGGACTCGACCAGCAGTCTTTTATCCCGGCGTTGAGCCGAAAAAATACGGAATATCCCAGAGCAGAGAATATCAGGAAAATCAGGAGAGTGGCACTCACCACAGACTGGACATCACAAGGCAAATTATGTAGACAGAATATGGCAACAGAGAAACAGTCCAGCAGATTAGGGGTTAACCAGTTAGCGTAGTGAGACAGGCAGGGTTCAGGCAACAAGGTATCAGTCCAGCAGACTAGAGGTTAACCAGTTAGCGTAGTGAGACAGGCAGGGTTCAAGCAACAAGGTATCAGTCCAGCAGATTAGGGGTTAATCAGTTAGCGTAGTGAGACAGGCAGGGTTCAGGCAACAAGGTATCAGTCCAGCAAATTAGGGGTTAACCAGTTAGCGTAGTGAGACAGGCAGGATTCAGGCAACAAGGTATCAGTCCAGCAAATTAGGGGTTAACCAGTTAGTGTAGTGAGACAGGCAGGGTTCAGGCAACAAGGTATCAGTCCAGCAAATTAGGGGTTAACCAGTTAGCATAGTGAGACAGGCAGGGTTCAGGCAACAAGGTATCAGTCCAGCAAATTAGGGGTTAACCAGTTAACGTAGTGAGACAGACAGGGTTCAGGCAACAAGGTATCAGTCCAGCAGAATAGGGGTTAACCAGTTAGTTTAGTGAGACAGGCAGGGTTCAGGCAACAAGGTATCAGTCCAGCAAATTAGGGGTTAACCAGTTAACGTAGTGAGACAGACAGGGTTCAGGCAACAAGGTATCAGTCCAGCAAATTAGGGGTTAACCAGTTAACGTAGTGAGACAGACAGGGTTCAGGCAACAAGGTATCAGTCCAGCAGAATAGGGGTTAACCAGTAAACGATCAGTCACTCCCAGGAGCACAAGAAAGTAACACCTATACTTGGGCAGTGACAGATCGTTCACTGCCCGCTTACATACCTGTGAATGGCGCCAAGGGACCGGCCGGCATCAGGTGCGTGCGGCGATGACGTCAGCGCCGCATGTCTCCTGAGCCGACACAGCCCTAGGCAATGAGCATGTAGAGGACGGCGCGCCCCTAGCAACGGCGCAGCGTGACATTCTGGATGTTGAGAACAGGAAAGGCTACCATGCAATCTTACCTAAATCTGGCCACTGGCTATTTTTAAGAAATATATTATTATTTGTGTGTTTAATTGCCATAAATATTAATGCAGTACATAAACTTAATAAAATATTGATCTGTAGCCCCCAAGTGTAAGAAGTGGGCAATCACTGGTTTAGAACAAGGTAAAAGTTTTTTTGTATATCAGTGAACATGACAAAAATTACTATTTAGTTTAACTGTACTTATTCTTTTCACTTCTTATAAATAATTTAAAAATATGTTTTCAAGTAAATTAATAATTTTCCACGGGTCTTAAAAGAATAATGTATTTTCATGTCTACTCAACATTTCAGATAATGTTTTGAACAGTTGGGATCTGACTCTTGACCTGATCAATGTTTTAAGATTAGAGAACCAATTTCTATCCTTTGTAATCTGAATCCCTTGCTTTTAAGAGTCTGAGCTGTGCAAGAAGGAATTTAAAAGGCGCTTACAAAACACAAAGGAGGACTTGCAATTAATAGTGTGAAATTGCAAAGCCATTTATTGATCAGTTTCATTGAAGATAACAAACTGTTCTCCCTAATTAGCACAATATATAGTATGTAGTGTTCTGCTAAAATCATTTTCTTTACTTATAAGTATAATATCACTGAAAATTATCATTTTTTTAAAGTCTATTTTCAAGACTATGCATTCCAATAATATATTTCCTCTTCAGTGATATCGGTTGCTGTTACGTACACCATATAATTATGCTTCTAATGTATACTTGTTATTGTAAATTCCATTCTTTTGAAATACTTTTTTCTATATCTCATGATCAATTATATAATTTTCAGGTGTATGCTGTATGTTTTATATTTTGAGTTTTGTGTTTTTTAGCCATACATCAACTACTTGCATTAACTTAAAGGGGCAGTAATTATGCACAGCAAAAACAACTTTCAAATGTACTTTCATTATTTATTTCCTTCCCTTTTCCTGTAATTTAGGTCTGAAATTGTGGATTTTATTACAAGATTAGAGAGTGATATTTTGCTTTAACTCTTTCTTTATTACTCAGGCAGAATTAAAAGCATAAACACATAGAAAAGAAAGAAAAAAAAAACACTTAAAATAAAAGCAGGAGTAAAGAGAGAAAAAAAAACCTGCAGCCAATAACAGCTAGAGTAGTCAGACAGTAGCAGGACCTCCAGTTGACTATGTAGTGTCCAGTAAGTGGTTAGACCTCCTCTTTCTTTTGCTGCTCACGTGACAGATAAGTCTCTGATGAAGCGCATGTGTCCATGCGCGAAACGCGTAAGATAGGAGCTTACCCTGTGTCTGATGATAAGCCTGCTCCTGAATAAAACTTCTTTTCATCTACCTCAAGTCTCAGCATTCCTTTTTCCTCATTCGTAAGTCTAATTTACCTTGTTAAATTAAATTCTTTCTCTTAGTTCTTTATATTTTACAATTTCATACATTTATACTTCCTTTCACTTTTCTTATCTTACTTTTGTTCTCTCAATTTATTTAATTTCTTTATTTTATTTGTTATTTTTGAAATTATTTTATTTCCCTCTTTCTGTAGTTTTTTTCTCCACATTTTCCCTTCTCCTCTACCTTGGTACCATTCCAGTTTTATTTTTTCTCAATAATACATTTTCTGTGATTAACCTTTCCCTGTTTTTTCATTTCAATGCTTACTCCCTACCTTTTTTTCTTGGGAACCATTTCCTCCACTTCCTCAGCGTGCATGCCCTCTTGCTTCCCGTCCTCTACTCACCTGATCTTCCTCCTACTCAATTTTTTCTTTTGTTTAAACTTGCGTCTCCTTTTAACTTTATTTTCTCCTTTACATCATTGCTTTTCAATTAGCTCTTAGTATTGTTTATTTCCCCTCAATTTGTATCCCTAGGTTTAATTCCATTTCCCAGAAATGCTATTGAAACAATGTTTATTGAATAATTTTTATTAATTATTTTTAGAATAAATATTAATTAGCATATATATATATATATAAAGTGTGTATATATATATATATATAATTTCACATAATAACTATCTTTTATTCCTTAGCTCAGCTTTATACTTGAAACTGAAAAATCAGTTCAATGGAAAATTGTACTTTTAAATTCCAATCCAAACTGCTTCTAACCCTGAAATTCAAGAAAGGCTTAAAAAAATACTTTTAACATCCATGTAATAAAATAAAAAATAAAAAAACGATGAAACGGATAAACTGCCTCTTGTATTTTATCAAAGAAAAAGTCCTATCTAGACTAATGTAGACTCCTGATATAGATACCATCTTATTAAAATGTATTGGCCCCTCTAGCATAAATATCAGAAAAGGTCCATATAGGTTTATTAAAGCATGTCAAGAGAAATTGCTCTTACCTTCCTGGGTTTTCAGATGAATACATTTACTTCTACTTTAAGTCTCCCCAGAGATAAAATAACAAGCATCAAAAAAGAAATCTCTGCCCTCCTCAGAAGACCTTTCTATAACAGAATGTTGGTAAGGATGGTGGGCATTCTCAATTCAAGCCATTGATCCCACTCCCTTACATTATAGTGACATACAATGCCTAAAATGTCAACATTTAAACAAAGATTTTTCATGTTCTCAGAATATTTTTCTTTGTCAAGAAGCATGCAAAGAACATCTTTAATTTCTTGCAAATATTGAGCTGTGGAACTGCAAAGCAATCTTTGGTTAGTTTCCCAATTTAATAATAGAATCAGATACAAGCAAGGCTGGTTGGAGAGCAAGATACCATTCTTTCATTACAGGAGGAAAATGGTCCAATTTCGAGCAATCCCTGCAGATCATTTGCTTGGAGCTCCTTGCTGGCACGTTTGCAATCTAAAGTTTCTCCAAAACTAAATTTTCTTTATTCATCTTCTTTCAGATGGACAATATATCTGCAGTAAGATATATAAACAGATTGGGTGGCACAAAATATTTTTTTTAACTAATATCACAAAAAATATATAAAAAATCACCATTGTCTAGATCACAGCTTTGTGGCTTAGGCCAGATACATTCAGGGTCTTTCAAATAGATTGGAAGATTCAATTGACTGGAAATTGAATTTATGCAACTGAGAGGTCTTCTAATCAGAACTCTCTTTGCCTCTCACCTCAACTGTCAGCTTTACCTATTTTACAGTTGATGCCCAGACCCAGAAGCCACCCCAATCTTTTCTCCTTCTCCTGGTTGCCTTGTATAACCCTCATCTGCTAATGTCTCTAGGATTTCTTCATCTAGTTGCCTGGATAATTTCAGGGGATCCCGGTCCCTCTATGGCATTTCTGAAGGAGCTATAACTCTCATCCAAAACTCTTGGGCAACAGGTACTTAAGTATTTTTCTTTCATGTATGGTCCACATGGCATTGCTGGTGCTCAAAAAGTGATTGGATCCCTTTTCAACTACTTTAGAGCAAATTTTTTTGTTCTATCTTTATGAATCAGCTTATAGGTCTATCAACCTTTCGCATTCTGCTATTTCTGCTAGACATATCCCTATTTCAGACTCCCCTATAGGACACCATCCGCAGATTAAGAGACTTCTAATGGCTATTAGACAAAACAGACCTCCTAAATCTAATTTTTCCCTTTTTTTGCCATTTTACTCAAATCTGGCCTGATAATTATTCCTTATCCCTCAAACAACTCTTTGCTAAACTCACTACTTTACTTTGCCTCCTTTCTTGTAAATGAGTTACCGATGTACATGTCATCCATTTCGATAACAAAGGGCCTGATTACAAGTGGAGCACTATTTAAAGCTACTGCTTAAGTTAACTGCGCTAGAAGTAATCTTTTTGCGCTCATCGTGTTGCGTTTGTATTATGAGTTGAAAGTAAACTGTTTTCTCTTACACACAATAGCCCGACGATCCGAAAAAGATAATCTAAGAATATTGCATATTCCCCCATAGAAGTCAATAGAGAAAAATAAAGTAAAAAAAAAAAGCTAACATCCAACTTAAGCGCAAACCCGATCACATATTCTCATGTGCACTATCCCAACATGAAAATATGACTATTTCACATTCCAATATTCTTCACATACAAGAATATGTTCTCTTTATTCATAAATAAATATTTCTATATATAGCTGATTTTTTTTGGTACAATATATATTTATAACATTCGGCTAGATTATGAGTTTTTGTCGGTAATGGTGTAACTAACGCACAGTTTTTCCTTACCGCTCACCTACAGTAACGCTGGTATTACATGTTTTTTTATCCCGGTGTTAGTCGCAAAAAAGTGAGCGTAGAGCAGAATTTAGCTCCACATCTCACCTCAATACCAGCGCTGCTTATGGTAGTGTTAAGCTGACAAAACGTGCTTGTGCACGATTTCCCCATAGGAATCAATGGGGCAGAGCCGGCTGATGAAAAACCTAACACCTGCAAAAAAGCAGCGTTCAGCTCCTAACACAGCCCCATTGATTCCTATGGGGAAACACATTTATGTCTACACCTAAAACCCTAACATAAACCCTGAGTCTAAACACCCCTAATCGTACACTTATTAACCCCTATTCTGCCGCCCCCGACATCGTAGACACCTGCATTATATTATTAACCCCTAATCTGCCGCTCCGGACACCGCCGCCACCTACATTATACTTATGAACCCCTAATCTGCTGCCCCCAACATCGCCGAACCCTACATTATATTTATTAACCCCTAATCTGCCGCCACCAATGTCACCGACACCTACCTACAATTATTAACCCCTAATCTGCCGCCCCAATGTCGCCGCCACTATAATAAAGTTATTAACCCCTAAATCTAAGTCTAACCCCAACCCTAACCCCCTCCCTAACTTAAATATAATTTAAATAAATCTAAATAAAATTACTACTATTAACTCAATTATTCCTATTTAAAACTAAATACTTACCTATAAAATAAACCCTAAGATAGCTACAATATAACTAAGAGTTACATTGCAGCTAGCTTAGGGTTTATTTTTATTTTGCAGGCAACTTTGTATTTATTTTAACTAGGTACAATAGTTATTAAATAGTTATTAACTAAGAGCTTTTTGCGGGGCATTGCCCCAAAGTAATCAGCTCTTTTACCTGTAAAAGAAAAGACAATACCCCCCAACATTACAACCCACCACCCACACACCCAACCCTACTCTAAAACCCACCCAATCCCCCTTAATAAAACCTAACACTACCCCCTTGAAGATCACCCTACCTTGAGACGTCTTCACCCAACTGGGCAGAAGTGGTCCTCCAGACGGTCCGAAGTCTTCATCCTATCCGGGCAGAAGAAGTCCTCCAGACGGGCAGAAGTCTTCACCCAGGTGGCATCTTCTATCTTCATCCATCCGGAGCGGAGCGGGTCCATCTTCAAGACATCCGACACGGAGCATCCTCTTCGTTCGACGGCGACTGGAACAATGATGGGTCCTTTAAATGATGTCATCCAAGATGGCGTCCCTTCAATTCCAATTGGCTGATAGAATTCTATCAGCCAACCGGAATTAAGGTAGAAAAAATCCTATTGGCTGATCCAATCAGCCAATAGGATTGAAGTTCAATCCTATTGGCTGATTAGAGCAGCCAATAGGATTGAGCTTGCATACTATTGGCTGATTGGAACAGCCAATAGAATGCAAGCTCAATCCTATTGGCTGATTGGATCAGCCAATAGGATTTTTTCAACCTTAATTCCGATTGGCTGATAGAATTCTATCAGCCAATCGGAATTGAAGGGACGCCATCTTGGATGACGTAATTTAAAGGACCGTCATTGTTCCAGTCGCCGTCGAACAAAGAGGATGCTCCACGTCGGATGTCTTGAAGATGGACCCGCTCCACTCCGGATGGATGAAGATAGAAGATGCCGTCTGGATGAAGACTTCTGCCCGTCTGGAGGACTTTTTCTGCCCGGATAGGATGAAGACTTCAGACCGTCTGGAGGACCACTTCTGCCCAGTTGGGTGAAGACATCTTAAGGTAGGGTGATCTTCAAGGGGGTAGTGTTAGATTTTATTAAGGGGGATTGGGTGGGTTTTAGAGTAAGGCTGGGTGTGTGGGTGGTGGGTTGTAATGTTGGGGGGGTATTGTCTTTTTTTTTACAGGTAAAATAGCTGATTACTTTGGGGCAATTCCCCACAAAAAGCCATTTTAAGGGCTATTTGTAATTTAGTATAGGGTAGGGATTTTTATTATTTTGGGGGGCTTTTTTATTTTATCAGGGGGATTAGATTAGGTGTAATTAGTTTAAAAAAATTGTAATTATTTTATTATTTTCTGTAATTTAGTGTTTTTTTTCGTAATTTAGTTTATTGTGTTTAATTGTAATTGATTGTAGTTAATTTAGGTAATTTATTTAATTATAGTGTAGTGTTAGGTTTAATTGTAACTTAGGTTAGGATTTATTTTACAGGTATATTTGTATTTATTTTAACTAGGAAGTTATTAAATAGTTAATAACTATTTAATAAGTATTGTACCTAGTTAAAATAAATACAAAGTTGCCTGTAAAATAAAAATAAACCCTAAGATAGCTACAATGTAACTATTAGTTATATTGTAGCTAGTTTAGGGTTTATTTTACAGGGAGTGCAGAATTATTAGGCAAGTTGTATTTTTGAGGATTAATTTTATTATTGAACAACAACCATGTTCTCAATGAACCCAAAAAAACTCATTAATATCAAAGCTGAATAGTTTTGGAAGTAGTTTTTAGTTTGTTTTTAGTTATAGCTATTTTAGGGGGATATCTGTGTGCAGGACCGTCTTTAACACAGGGCAAAAGGGGCAGTTGCCCTGGGCCCAGTCTCTGTTGAGGGGCACCATAGTCACTAACCTGGAAGAAAGACTCCTCCCAGCTGCCAACAAACAGGTTGGCGTAACTATGGTGCGAACCTCGTGCTCTATAAGCGGTACATAGATGATGTCCTGATAATATGGCGGGGGTCCGAAGTAGAGTTAGTAAATTTGTTTTCTGATATGAATGCCAACAATATGGGTATGCATTTTACATTTGATTATAGTAAAGAAAGTGTTGTCTTTTTAGACTTAGAAATTATGGCAATTAATAATAGTTTGGAAACAAAGACACATTTTAAGGAGGTGGACTCCAACAATTTTATACATGCTAATAGTTGCCACCTCCAACAATGGAAGGATAATATCCCTGTTGGCCAAAGCCTGAGAATAAAAAAGAACTGTTCCAGACCCTCAGATTTTGAGAACCAAATTATAACTCTAATTGACAAATTTAAAGATAGGGGATATTATGACGAGGTTGTAAATAGGGCTGTAAATAGGGCAAGAGAGACAGATAGAGAAGCACTACTTTCATATAAACAAAAAACACCCCAATGAAAATACAGAAAAGATAAATGTCCCATTTATTATGGAATATAACATTGATCATGGTATTATGAGGAAAATTTTAAATAAACATTGGTCCATACTCAAAGCTGACCCCATATTGGGAAGTTCACTTCCAGACAAACCCAGAATGATTTTTAAAAAAACAAAAAATTTTAAATCCATTCTGGCACCTAGTGCTCGAAATGGAAATAAAAAACGATGCTTCATACAAAAGAATTTAGATGGAGAAAAGATATCCGTTTTTTTCCCCTGCTACTCCTGCAAGGCGTGCAAGCATAGCGACAAAAGAAGTACTATAAATTTGCACAAGTCAGGAGATGAAATTATCATTAAGGAATGTATCAGGTGCTCAACCAAAGGGGTAGTCTATGTTATCAAATGCACATGTAATCTGGTGTATTTTGGAGAGACTAAAAGAATGATAAGAGATAGAATAAGGGAACATCTCTTATGCATTGAGAAAGGAGTTGAAGACACTAATCTGTACAAACATTTTAAACATACACATAATGGGAAAACAAAAGATTTAAAATATTGGGCGATAATGCATATTAAACAAAATTGGAGAGGAGGGAACATAGAAAAATTTCTAAAACTGAAAGAGGCTGAATTTATATATAAGTATGACACATTATATCCTGCAGGTCTAAACTCTGAGTTGGATATCTCCACTTTCTTATTAGACTAGCTAATGCCGTTACCGGTTAGACTAAGATATTACTAATTTTAAGCCCCCTATATTTATCTGTTTTATCTTTTTATCTTTATATCATACGTGTATATTGTATTTACTTAAGTGTCAAATCATGACATATTACAGTTATGCTGCTAGTAAACTAGGTTAACAAATTATTTTAGTAATAATTCAGTATATTTATTTATTTTTCATTTTTACACTTTTTTTCTTATATTAAATCATTTATCTAATATTATGAAATATACTGCATAGGATTGGTTGCCTCACTAATCAGGTTTGCCAATACCACCTTAAATATTGAAGAGATATTCTTTTTGCAATTCAAGATAAAATTCCACCTTTAGTAAACTACCAATTAACTTTGGACCAATGAAATTTGGGATACACCTTTAAAAAGGTGCATATGTTGTGACTAACTCATCTTGAAAAAGCCCTGTATAGGGAGAAACGCGTTGATGAAGTCACAATTATAGTTATTTATTCACATTCGAAGCTGGAGCTACACTTGTGAGTGTGCATTGCTGTTGGAATTCGTTACCCTTGATATAACAAAGAATCTGCAATTGTCAGCTGGACCGGCAGAGACTGACATTATTGGCAAGCAAGGTCGACAGAATCCGACAAGGGTACTACTGCACAGAACTTTTCCGCAGAGAAAAATCAGAGCTCCTCAGTTTGAGGATTGGACAGAGCTAATTTTTTCACACATCACTCCTTCAAAGGTATCTTGCGTGTTGTTATACACTTAAGAGCAGATACTTTGGTAGCGGAATTTTCAGTTACCTTCTAAAGCCGCTCCGACAAAGGACCAATCAGGAGGCCGATCGAGGACAGCGCCCATAAAGGTGATGTCACCCCGCTACGGCGGTAACTTTGAACACAGAGACTTCAGAACACACATAGTGTGGGGGTAAGCCTGCGGTTGATCGCTAACTTAGAGTATGAACTGTGGAATTTACTCCTGATATCTTTCCAACTTGAACTGTTATTAGCTCCATTGGCCCACAATAACGGATCTTCCTCTATATATATTTTTATGTGGTGGCAACCTGAGTTTTATTTTTATTTTTAACGGAGACGTCCGTTAGTTTTATGCATTTATACCATTTTAAGAATATTGTCTAATATCGTTCTGTATATTGTATTTACTTAAGTGTCAAATCATGACATATTACAGTTATGCTGCTAGTAAACTAGGTTAACAAATTATTTTAGTAATAATTCAGTATATTTATTTATTTTTCATTTTTACACTTTTTTTCTTATATTAAATCATTTATCTAATATTATGAAATATACTGCATAGGATTGGTTGCCTCACTAATCAGGTTTGCCAATACCACCTTAAATATTGAAGAGATATTCTTTTTGCAATTCAAGATAAAATTCCACCTTTAGTAAACTACCAATTAACTTTGGACCAATGAAATTTGGGATACACCTTTAAAAAGGTGCATATGTTGTGACTAACTCATCTTGAAAAAGCCCTGTATAGGGAGAAACGCGTTGATGAAGTCACAATTATAGTTATTTATTCACATTCGAAGCTGGAGCTACACTTGTGAGTGTGCATTGCTGTTGGAATTCGTTACCCTTGATATAACAAAGAATCTGCAATTGTCAGCTGGACCGGCAGAGACTGACATTATTGGCAAGCAAGGTCGACAGAATCCGACAAGGGTACTACTGCACAGAACTTTTCCGCAGAGAAAAATCAGAGCTCCTCAGTTTGAGGATTGGACAGAGCTAATTTTTTCACACATCACTCCTTCAAAGGTATCTTGCGTGTTGTTATACACTTAAGAGCAGATACTTTGGTAGCGGAATTTTCAGTTACCTTCTAAAGCCGCTCCGACAAAGGACCAATCAGGAGGCCGATCGAGGACAGCGCCCATAAAGGTGACGTCACCCCGCTACGGCGGTAACTTTGAACACAGAGACTTCAGAACACACATAGTGTGGGGGTAAGCCTGCGGTTGATCGCTAACTTAGAGTATGAACTGTGGAATTTACTCCTGATATCTTTCCAACTTGAACTGTTATTAGCTCCATTGGCCCACAATAACGGATCTTCCTCTATATATATTTTTATGTGGTGGCAACCTGAGTTTTATTTTTATTTTTAACGGAGACGTCCGTTAGTTTTATGCATTTATACCATTTTAAGAATATTGTCTAATATCGTTCTTTTATGTTTTATGAAGTATATTAAATTGGCATAGTCCCTTTTTAAATGTAAGATTTGGTCTCTTCTTTCAACCTCAGTATCTTATACATATTAAGAACACTAGTGTACTGTTTAAAGGGATACCCTTTGTAACTTGTAATATTAAGTATTTCGTTTTCTACTGTATATACACACCATTAATGAATAGCACTTTGAATTCATTTAGATCTTGTTTTTGATAGCACTTTATTTGCAGGATATACCTGGTTTTATTTTATTATAATCACGTTTAGAGACACCTTTAGCTTTTTAGCGCTCCTGTTTTCTGTTATTTTATAGTACTATTTTCTGGCCTATATTAGGGACCTTTAGGTCTTTTCAGGAGTTTGGTGTATAACCCTGCGCTCATATTTAACCTTTATTTTATGACTCATCTCACACTGTATCTATGCAGCCTTGGACAGACAGCATCCAGTCTACTGGTCCCCTTAGCCCTGCTCTTTCTGCTGTGGCCCTAAGATCAACTAACTGAAGTTTGTTATGGGAATAGTGCTTTGTAGAAAGGTGTCAGTGGGAAGAATAAGTGAGTGCACACATGCCCCTCCCCATGCAGCATTGTCTAGTTCAGGGTGAGAGGGAACTTGTTCCTAGCAAAGAAGCGACATGTGCTAGTGTGGCTGATGTATAGCGTCATGCTGATACTTCACACATTAATGTAAGGTTTATTTTTATAGTTTTTATTTTCTCTCTGTCTCAGATTTTACAGCTTCCCATAGTAGTTCTGCTGTTCCAGTCAGTAAACTTATATTTGTCTGCACCTCCATGCTTCCTCCTTTACCTTGCTTTGCTCCTGTTGGCTGCTCTAAATCTCTTTAACCAGCTAACCTCACACCAGAATCACATTCAAAAGAATATTAAATGAATCCACAGTGGAGGAATTTATATATTTATTTACTTATTAGTACTGCTTAGGTCCAGTTTCACATATTGCATTTTTTTTTTTTTAAATGATTAGCCCAGCAGTGGATGATCCACCGCTGGGCTAATAATAATAATAAAAATAAAAAAAATTGATTTAGTTGTTTTTTTGGATGTTGGGGTGGAGAGCAAAATTGCATGGGGTGGGGGGGGGGGCAAGAAAATTTTTGCCCAGGGTCCAATCAATATTAAAGACGGCCCTGTCTGTGTGTGCAGGTGACTATTACTGTGCATAATTATTAGGCAACTTAACAAAAAACAAATATATACCCATTTCAATTATTTATTTTTACCAGTGAAACCAATATAACATCTCAACATTCACAAATATACATTTCTAACATTCAAAAACAAAACAAAAACAAATCAGTGACCAATATAGCCACCTTTCTTTGCAAGGACACTCAAAAGCCTGCCATCCATGGATTCTGTCAGTGTTTTGATCTGTTCACCATCAACATTGCGTGCAGCAGCAACCACAGCCTCCCAGACACTGTTCAGAGAGGTGTACTGTTTTCCCTCCTTGTAAATCTCACATTTGATGATGGACCACAGGTTCTCAATGGGGTTCAGATCAGGTGAACAAGGAGGCCATGTCATTAGATTTTCTTCTTTTATACCCTTTCTTGACAGCCACGCTGTGGAGTACTTGGACGCATGCGATGGAGCATTGTCCTGCATGAAAATAATGTTTTTCTTGAAGGATGCAGACTTCTTCCTGTACCACTGCTTGAAGAAGGTGTCTTCCAGAAACTGGCAGTAGGACTGGGAGTTGAGCTTGACTCCATCCTCAACCCGAAAAGGCCCCACAAGCTCATCTTTGATGATACCAGCCCAAACCAGTACTCCACCTCCACCTTGCTGGCGTCTGAGTCGGACTGGAGCTCTCTGCCCTTTACCAATCCAGCCATGGGCCCATCCATCTGGCCCATCAAGACTCACTCTTATTTCATCAGTCCATAAAACCTTAGAAAAATCAGTCTTGAGATATTTCTTGGCCCAGTCTTGACGTTTCAGCTTGTGTGTTTTGTTCAGTGGTGGTCGTCTTTCAGCCTTTCTTACCTTGGCCATGTCTCTGAGTATTGCACACCTTGTGCTTTTGGGCACTCCAGTGATGTTGCAGCTCTGAAATATGGCCAAACTGGTGGCAAGTGGCATCTTGGCAGCTGCACGCTTGACTTTTCTCAGCTCATGGGCAGTTATTTTGCGCCTTGGTTTTTCCACACGCTTTTTGCGACCCTGTTGACTATTTTGAATGAAACTCTTGATTGTTCGATGATCACGCTTCAGAAGCTTTGCAATTTTAAGAGTGCTGCATCCCTCTGCAAGATATTTCACTATTTTTGACTTTTCTGAGCCTGTCAAGTCCTTCTTTTGACCCATTTTGCCAAAGGAAAGGAAGTTGCCTAATAATTATGCACACCTGATATAGGGTGTTGATGTCATTAGACCACACCCCTTCTCATTACAGAGATGCACATCACCTAATATGCTTAATTGGTAGTAGGCTTTTGAGCCTATACAGCTTGGAGTAAGACAACATGCATAAAGAGGATGATGTGGTCAAAATACTCATTTGCCTAATAATTCTGCACTCCCTGTATAGGTAAGTATTTAGTTTTAAATAGGAATAATTTATTTAATTGTAGTAATTTTATTTCAATTTATTTAAATTATATTTAAGTTAGGGGGTGTTAGGGTTAGGGTTAGACTTTTGGGGTTAATACATTTAATATAGTTGTGGCGACGTTGGGGGCGGCAGATTAGGGGTTAATAAATGTAGGTAGGTGTCAGCGATGTTAGGGACAGCAGATTAGGGGTTAATAAAATGTAACAAATGTTTGCGAGGCGGGAGTGTGGTGGTTTAGGGGTTAATATATTTATTGAAGTGGCAGCGATGTCCGGTCGACAGATTAGGGGTTAACAATTTTATTTAAGTGTTTGCGATGTGGGGGGCTCAGTTTAGGGGCTAATAGGTAGTTTATGGGTGTTAGTGTACTTTTTAGCACTTTAGTTAAGAATTTTATGTTACTGCGTTAGCCTATAAAACTCTTAACTACTGACTTTTAAATGCGGTAGGAGTCTTGACAGGAGAGGGTCTACCGCTCACTTTTTCCAAGACTCATAATACAGACGTTAGGAAAATCCCATTAAAAAGATAGGATACGCAATTTACATAAGTGGATTTGCAGTATGATCGAGTCGCAGAAAAAAAGTGAGCGGTACACCTGTACCTGCCAGACTCGTAATACCAGCAGGCGTTAAAAAGCAGCGTCCCAACGCTGCTTTTTAAGGCTAACGCAAGACTCGTAATCTAGGCGTATATGTATACACACACACACATATATATATATATATATATATATATATATATACAGTATACATACAGGTATATTTATATATATATATATATATATATATATATATATATATATATATATATATACTATATATATAAAAATGATTATATATAGGTATAGATACAGTATTTACAGATATATATATAGGAATATCTATTTAGAAATACATAGAACATATTCTGCTATGTCCAGAACATCAAAATGTGAAATATTTAAAGTAAATACATAGTTAAAATCTTTATTAAATATGAATAGTGCATACATTTGTTTTTACATGTTTTCATCTACTTAACTATAAAGGGCTCTAGTGCACTTGCATAGCAAGACACTCGCTTCTGGCAGCGTTCCTAAGGAATCTTAGCCCATTTAAGCAATGGCCTCCAGTTCAGTAATATTTCTGGGTTTGTATGCTGAAATCACCTTCTTCAAATCCCACCAGAGATTTTATTTGGGGTTCAGGTCAGGTGACTGTGATGGCCATTGTGGAATTTTCTATTACTTCTTCTGCAACAAATCTTGGTAGAATTTGAGGTATGCTTGGGATCCATTGGGCCAAAAAGTTCCAGTTTTGTTTCATCGCTCCACAGAACAGAATCCCTAAAGTTTTGTGGCTTATTTATATGATTTTGAGCATAATGGAGATGACTTTTCTTGTGCTTTTGGGTCAGTAGTGGTGTACGTCTTGGAGTTCTGGCATGGAAACCTTCAGCGTTTAGTATGTGCCTTACTGTGCAAACTAAAACCTCAGTGCCTGTTGCCACTAAGTTTTGCTGCAGATCTTTTGCAGTCTCTCAAGGGTTTTTCTCAACCTGCCTTTTCACAAATCTGGTTGAAGTCGTTGATAGCTTCATTTATCTGCCCCGTCCAGGTAGTGTAAGCACTGTTCCTTTAACTTTGAACTTGTGAACTTTGATTCCAACTGTGTTTTTTGGGAACATTCAGTGCCTTCACTTTCTTTTTGTATCCTGTTCCTTGTTTTCGAAGGGCGACGATCTCTTCTCTTAACCTTATAGATCATTCTTTTGGCTTAGCCATATTTCTAGCATGCAGTCAAACGTGACACTCAACAAACCCCTAGCCAGTTCAGGTATTTCATGTGTTCTAGCTCAAGCACACCTGGTGCAACTATTAAAGCCCTTGATTAGTTGCATCAGGTGTGCTTGAGACAACACCAGTTTTGCATATTTGTGCTGTTGTGAGGAATTCTATTTAGGGGCTTGAATAATTTTGAGACTGCAGAATACATTAAAAGTTGCCTTTAGGGAAACCACTTGAAGCATTGGTTGTATTGAGCTATTTCAATTGCTTTTGTTTGATTTGTTCATTGCAAACAGCTGAAAGTATGTAAATTCTGACAATAAAACCTGATTTTCAATGGGGGTTGAATAATTTTGATTACAACTGTATATACATACATATACATCTTTAGATATGTATGTATGTCTATGTTAAAGTCCTTTGCCTTTTTTCCCCCAACACCTGAAACCTCATATCTTTGAGCCATTATAACTTTTGTGTGAAATATTGTTTTTAAATATTTTTTATTAGATGGTGTTATTATGAGTGTAACTGTAGTTTTATAATGTATTTTTTTTGTGTTTTGTGCAAATTTTTTATTTCATGAAACAGTTAACCAGATCTCTGAGGACCCGGTAATCATTCTAGAGTAAATCACAATTCTTTCAACCGATCGTGTTTACTTTCAACTTGTAAGATGAGCGATAAATCCAACGTGCAAACTACCGCAATAAACCTCTTATTGCTCACGCGCAAATGTTAATTCTCCACTTGTAATATGGGCCAAAATGTTTTCTCGAATGAGTTATATTTCTCTTGTAAGGTGTATCCAGTCCACGGAGCATCCATTACTTGTGGGATATTCTCCTTCCCAACAGGAAGTTGCAAGAGGATCACCCACAGCAGAGCTGCTATATAGCTCCTCCCCTAACTGCCTCCAGTCATTCTCTTGCAAACTCTCAACATAGCTGGAGGTAGTAAGAGGAAAGTGGTGTAATATAGCTAGTTTTTTCTTCAATCAAAAGTTTATTGTTTTTAAATGGTACCGGAGTTGTACTATTTTATCTCAGGCAGCATTTAGAAGAAGAATCTGCCTGCGTTTTTCTATGATCTTAGCAGAAGTAACTAAGATCCACTGCTGTTCTCACATATGTCTGAGGAGTGAGGTAACTTCAGAGGGAGAATGGCGTGCAGGTTATCCTGCAATAAGGTATGTGCAGTTTAAGTTTTTCTAGGGATGGAATTTGCTAGAAAAAAGCTGCTGATACTGGATTAATGTAAGTTAAGCCTAAATACAGTGATTTAATAGCGACTAGTATCAGGCTTGCTATCAGAGGTATATACTCTGATTAATGTGCAATATAAAACGTTTGCTGGCATGTTTAATCGTTTTTATATATGCTTTGGTGATAAAACTTATTGGGGCCTAGTTTTTTCCACATGGCTGGCTTGATTTTTGCCTAGAAACAGTTTCCTGAGGCTTTCCACTGTTGTAATATGAGTGGGAGGGGCCTATTTTGCGCAGTTAAAATTACAGACAGAGACATTCAGCTTCCCTTAGAAGTCCCCTGCATGCTTTAGGACATCTCTGAAGGGCTCAAAAGGCTTCAAAAGTCATATATTGAGGAAGGTAAAGCCACAGTGGAGCTGTGGCAGTTGTTGTGACTGTTTAAAAAATGTTTTTTTTTCAATTTGTTAATCCGTTTTTTGTATTAAGGGGTTAGTCATCCATTTGCAAGTGGGTGCAATGCTCTGCTAACTTGTTACATACACTGTAAAAATTTCGTTAGTTTAACTGCCTTTTTTCACTGTTATTTCAAATTTTAGCAAAATTTGTTTCCCTTAAAGGCACAGTAACGTTTTTTATATTGCTTGTTTAACTTGATGTAAAGTGTTTTCCAAGCTTGCTAGTCTCATTGCTAGTCTGTATAAACATGTCTGACATAGAGGAAACTCCTTGTTCATTATGTTTAAAAGCCATGGTGGAACCCCATATGAGAATGTGTACTAAATGTATTGATTTCACTTTAAACAATAAAGATCAGCTTTTATCTTTAAAAAATTTATCACCAGATGATTCTGGCGAGGGGGAAGTTATGCCGACTAACTCTCCCCACGTGTCAGACCCTTTGACTCCCGCTCAAGGGACTCACGCTAAAATGGCGCCAAGTACATCAAAGACGCCCATAGCGATTACTTTGCAGGACATGGGGGCAATCATGGATAATACCCTGTCAGCGGTATTAGCCAGACTACCTGAATTCAGAGGAAAGCACGATAGCTCTGGGGTTAGACGTAGTACAGAGTGCGCAGATGCCTTAAGGCCCATGTCTGATACTGCGTCACAATATGCCGAAGCTGAGGAAGGAGAGCTTCAGTCTGTGGGTGACATTTCTGATTCGGGGATACCTGATTCAGATATTTCTACTTTTAAATTTAAGCTTGAGAACCTCCGTGTATTGCTTGGGGAGGTGTTAGCTGCTCTGAATGACTGTGACACAATTGCAGTACCAGAGAAATTGTGCAGACTAGATAAATACTATGCAGTGCCGGTGTGTACTGATGTTTTTCTAATACCTAAAAGGTTTACAGAAATCATTAATAAGGAGTGGGATAGACCCGGTGTGCCGTTTTCCCCCCCTCCTATTTTTAGAAAAATGTTTCCAATAGACGCCACCACACGGGACTTATGGCAGACGGTCCCTAAGGTGGAGGGAGCAGTTTCTACTTTAGCAAAGTGTACCACTATCCCTGTCGAGGACAGTTGTGCTTTCTCAGATCCAATGGATAAAAAATTAGAAGGTTACCTTAAGAAAATGTTTATTCAACAAGGTTTTATCCTGCAGCCCCTTGCATGCATTGCGCCTGTCACTGCTGCTGCGGCGTTCTGGTTTGAGTCTCTGGAAGAGGCCTTTCAGACAGCTACTCCCTTGACTGAAATACTTGACAAGCTTAGAACACTTAAGCTAGCTAATTCTTTTGTTTCTGACGCCATTGTTCATTTGACTAAACTAACAGCTAAGAATTCTGGATTCGCCATCCAGGCGCGTAGGGCGCTATGGCTTAAATCTTGGTCAGCTGATGTGACTTCAAAGTCTAAATTACTTAACATTCCCTTCAAGGGGCAGACCCTATTCGGGCCTGGTTTGAAGGAAATTATTGCTGACATTACTGGAGGTAAGGGTCATACCCTTCCTCAAGACAGGGCCAAATCAAAGGCCAAACAGTCTAATTTTCGTGCCTTTCGAAACTTCAAGGTAGGTGCAGCATCAACTTCCTCTGCTACAAGACAAGAGGGAACTTTTGCTCAATCCAAGCTGGGCTGGAAACCTAACCAGTCCTGGAACAAAGGCAAGCAGGCCAGAAAGCCTGCTGCTGCCTCTAAGACAGCATGAAGGAACGGCCCCCTATCCGGTAACGGATCTAGTAGTGGGCAGACTTTCTCTCTTCACCCAGGCGTGGGCAAGAGATGTTCAGGATCCCTGGGCATTGGAGATCATATCTCAGGGATATCTTCTGGACTTCAAAGCTTCCCCTCCTCAAGGGAGATTTCACCTTTCGAGATTATCTGTAAACCAGATAAAAAAAGAGGCATTCTTACGCTGTGTGCAAGACCTCCTAGTTATGGGAGTGATCTGTCCAGTTCCACAGTCGGAACAGGGACAGGGTTTTTATTCAAATCTGTTTGTGGTTCCCAAAAAAGAGGGAACCTTCAGACCCATTTTGGATCTAAAGATCTTAAACAAATTCCTCAGAGTTCCATCGTTCAAAATGGAAACTATTCGGACCATCCTACCTATGATCCAGGAGGGTCAGTACATGACCACAGTGGATTTGAAGGATGCTTACCTTCACATACCGATTCACAAAGATCATCCTCGGTTCCTAAGGTTTGCCTTTCTGGACAGGCATTACCAATTTGTGGCTCTTCCCTTCAGGTTAGCTACAGCTCCAAGAATCCTTACAAAGGTTCTGGGATCGCTTCTGGCGGTCCTAAGACCGCGAGGTATATCAGTGGCCCCTTATCTGGACAACATCCTGATACAGGCTTCAAGCTTTTAGATTGCCAAGTCACATACGGACATAGTTCTGGCATTTCTCAGGTCACATGGGTGGAAGGTGAACGATGAAAAGAGTTCTCTATCCCCACTCACAAGAGTCTCCTTCCTAGGGACTCTGATAGATTCTGTAAAAATGAACATTTACCTGACAGAATCCAGGTTATCAAAGCTTCTAAAATCTTGCCGTGTTCTTTATTCTATTCCGTGCCCTTCGGTGGCTCAGTGTATGGAAGTAATCGGCTTGATGGTAGCGGCGATGGACATAGTGCCATTTGCGTGCCTACATCTCAGACCGCTGCAACTATCAGCTGCTCAGTCAGTGGAATGGGGATTACACAGATTTGTCCCCTCTGCTAAATCTGGATCAAGAGACCAGAGATTCTCTTCTCTGGTGGCTATCTCGGGTCCATCTGTCCAAAGGTATGACCTTTCACAGGCCAGATTGGACAATTGTAACAACAGATGCCAGCCTTCTAGGTTGGGGTGCAGTCTGGAATTCCCTGAAGGCTCAGGGATCGTGGACTCAGGAGGAGAAACTCCTCCCAATAAATATTCTGGAGTTAAGAGCAATATTCAATGCTCTTCTAGCTTGGCCTCAGTTAGCAACCCTGAGGTTCATCAGATTTCAGTCGGACAACATCACGACTGTGGCTTACATCAACCATCAAGGGGGAACCAGGAGTTCCCTAGCGATGTTAGAAGTCTCCAAGATAATTCGCTGTGCAGAGACTCACTCTTACCACCTATCAGCAATCCATATCCCAGGTGGAGAGAACTGGGAGGCGGATTTTCTAAGTCGTCAGACTTTTCATCCGGGGGAGTGGGAACTCCATCCGGAGGTGTTTGCTCAATTGGTTCATCGTTGGGGCAAACCAGAACTGGATCTCATGGCATCTCACCAGAACGCCAAGCTTCCTTGTTACGGATCCAGGTCCAGGGACCCGGAAGCGGCACTGATAGATGCTCTAGCAGTGCCTTGGTTCTTCAACCTGGCTTATGTGTTTCCACCGTTTCCTCTGCTCCCTCGACTGATTGCCAAAATCAAACAGGAGAGAGCATCGGTGATCTTGATAGCGCCTGCGTGGACACGCAGGACCTGGTATGCAGACCTAGTGGACATGTCATCCTTTCCACCATGGACCCTGCCTCTGAGACAAGACCTTCTACTACAAGGTCCTTTCAATCATCCAAATCTAATTTCTCTGAGACTGACTGCATGGAGATTGAACGCTTGATTTTATTAAAGCGTGGCTTCTCTGAGTCAGTCATTGATACCCTTATACAGGCACGAAAGCCTTTCACCAGGAAAATCTACCATAAGATATGGCATAAATACCTTTATTGGTGTGAATCCAAGAATTACTCATGGAGTAAGGTTAGGATTCCTAGGATATTGTCCTTTCTCCAAGAGGGTTTGGAAAAAGGATTATCAGCTAGTTCTTTAAAGGGACAGATTTCTGCTCTGTCTATTCTTTTGCACAAGCGTCTGGCAGAAGTTCCAGACGTTCAAGCTTTTTGTCAGGCTTTGGTTAGAATTAAGCCTGTGTTTAAACCTGTTGCTCCCCCATGGAGCTTAAACTTGGTTCTTAAAGTTCTTCAAGGGGTTCCGTTTGAACAACTTCATTCCATTGATATCAAACTTTTATCTTGGAAACTTCTGTTTTTGATGGCTATTTCCTCGGCTCGGAGAGTCTCTGAGTTATCTGCCTTAAAATGTGATTCTCCTTATCTGATTTTCCATTCAGATAAAGTAGTTCTGCGTACAAAACTTGGGTTTTTACCTAAGGTAGTTATTAACAAGAATATCAATCAAGAGATTGTTGTTCCATCATTGTGTCCTAATCCTTCTTCAAAAAAGGAACGCCTTTTACATAATCTGGACGTGGTCCATGCTTTAAAGTTTTACTTACAAGCTACTAAAGATTTTCGCCAAACATCTACACTGTTTGTTGTTTACTCTGGACAGAGGAGAGGTCAAAAAGCTTTGGCAACCTCTCTTTCTTTTTGGCTTCAGAGCATAATACGCTTAGCCTATGAGACTGCTGGACAGCAGCCCCTGAAAGGATTACAGCTCATTCTACTAGAGCTGTGGCTTCCACCTGGGCCTTTAAAAATGAGGCTTCTGTTGAACAGATTTGCAAGGCGGCGACTTGGTCTTCGCTTCCTACCTTTTCAAAATTTTACAAATTTGATACTTTTGCTTCTTCGGAGGCTATTTTTGGGAGAAAGGTTCTACAGGCAGTGGTTCCTTCCATTTAAGCCTGCCTTGTCCCTCCCTTCATTCGTGTACTTTAGCTTTGGTATTGGTATCCCAGAAGTAATGGATGATCCGTGGACTGGATACACCTTACAAGAGAAAACATAATTTATGCTTACCTGATAAATTTATTTCTCTTGTGGTGTATCCAGTCCACGGCCCGCCCTGTCTTTTTAAGGCAGGTCTAAATTTTAATTTAAACTACAGTCACCACTGCACCCTATGGTTTCTGCTTTCTCGGCTTGTTTCGTTCGAATGACTGGATATGGCAGTTAGGGGAGGAGCTATATAGCAGCTCTGCTGTGGGTGATCCTCTTGCAACTTCCTGTTGGGAAGGAGAATATCCCACAAGTAATGGATGATCCGTGGACTGGATACACCACAAGAGAAATAAATTTATCAGGTAAGCATAAATTATGTTTTTCTATATTTCTCATAGAACTAAATCTCATACTCCTTTTTCTATCCCTACTTTTCTAAGTAACCCCTCTGTGTTGTTCAATTCAAAGAATATAAATCCAGAATTCTTTCCCTCAGGAAACTTTCTTCTAAACAGTTTCTTATCTCCTTAATACATCCATTCTATCCTGTTTCTACTACTATTATAGCTTGATGGGTCAAATGGGCTACATCAGAAGCAGAAGTAGATGATTCATTTTGCCCTCATTGAATCTATGGAGCTTCAACTTCCAAGGTCTTTTTCAAATCCATTTCTCTTCAAGAAATTCCCAATGCTGCAGACTGGTCTTCAGACACTTTCTTCAGACAGTTTTATTTTAGCCCTATCTCCAACCTAATAAAAATTATATATGTATATATATATATATATATATATATATATATATATATATATATATATATATATATATATATATATATATATATATATATATATATATATATATATACATACATACAGTGGGTATTGAAAAGAATCACCCCCCTTGAAATTAATCACATTTTGTTGCTTTGCAGCCTGAAATAAAGACAGGCACAATTTTTGTTTATCCATTTGTAATTACTCAGTGCAACTTATAACATCCAAGTAAAAGATATAACACAAACATGTCAGGCAAAAATAAAGACAATTCAAAAACAGAATCACTGCGTTGGAAAAAAGGATAGCCCCCTTGTGTCAGTATTTTGTTGAACCACATTTTGCTTTAATTATAGCCTTTAGTCTGTTGGGATATGTCTCTACTATCTTTGCAAATATTGACTCTGCATTATTTGCCCACTCTTTGCAGAACAGAACTGCTCCAGTTCTGTTACATTTGATAAACAAGAGGTATTGATAAACTCCTATGCACTAAAGAATACCAGCACACATCAAAAATAGAACTGCACTCTGAAAAACAATTCTAAGGAAGTTAAAAGTATATAGAAACAGATGGTGCGCTAAAAACAGCTACGGTATATAAAATGTATAATAATTTATTTTAAAATCCAGAAATTAATATATATAATGGTAAATAAAAAATCTCAAAAATAACTCATATGACACAGTAAATCACAATATTTAATAAGGAAATATATGAATATAATCAATTAAGAACCACCGGTGGTATATTCTAATGTTTAAAAAACTATACAAAAAAGCATTGATTCCACAATATATCCAGATTTTATAATATTGTCCTGAGTCAAATACTCAAAGTCAAAAGTTCCTTGAAATATATTAATACGTTTGTAGGGCTATAGGCAGTAAGCAACAGGAACGTACAGTCTGTGGTTAAGTAGGTGTAGTGAAACAGCAAGCTGAATATTTAACACAAACACACTGGTTAACGTTACCCAGATCTGGTCCGGATTGCTATCTTTTATCCTTATAGGCTACGAACCACCTCCATTCATAAAGCTTTTTTAACTGTCCGTAGACAGACTTCTATGCCGGGTAAAAGAAATACCTCCTTTCTGCGTCCTGGTCGTCCTACTTTGAGGTTTCCTTCTCCTCCGATTGCCTCCTCTGGCGTGTGACGGTGTTCGTTCCATCAGAGTATACTGGTCATGTGGTATGTATTGACCAATCAGCTTGTAGTTCTCACGCTGTCAGACCCAAAGCGGTAGATTCAAAAAAGGAAGCACAGAGCGCTCTGGTTTTTCATTAAGATCATCTAAGCCGGAAAGAAATCCAACAGTTCGTAAACACATATGTTCATCTACGCGTTTCAGCCACAAAATGGCCTTTATCAAGATGTTACATTTGATGGTGGCCGTTTGTGGACAGCAGTCTTCAAGTCATGCCACAGATATTCAATGGGGTTTAAGTCTGGGCTCTGAGTAGGCCATGCAGGGACATTCACTTATTTCTTCTTCAAACACTGTGTGGTCATTTATAATGGAGTCCATAGATGATAGGACAGGTAAGAGAAGGGAACATGCTTGTCTTTATTACATTGTCATATATGCTTTCTTCTACATGGCAATCTTCAAATTAAATATTAGGATCTAAGCTTGCCTTTAACGTAAGTCATCTATTTATATGATACCCGCTCCCGGAAAATGTTTTGATTGGACCTAACCACTTATGGACATACTTTTCCATTTTTTCCTCTGGGTTGTTACTAATGTGATATTGTTCTAGATTTATCAAATTAGCAATGGCTACTTTAAAGATTCGAAAAGTTGGAACATTTTTAGCTTTCCAATTTGTAAGAATTCGATTATGTCCAATCAGAATTATTGCATTAATTACATTTTATTGCTTATTCCTTTTTGGAGTGCACAAAAGAAAATATATCCTGTATATCAATATTAAAATCTTGTTCCAAACTTATAGATAACGAGTAATTCACCTTATTCCAAAATTGCCTGATTTTAGGACACGACCAAAAACAATGTAAAATATCTGCAATTAAGCTATTACATCTTGTACATTTATGGATATTTTCTGAGAACCATGGGCAACATTACATATGTGGCATCACCCGCAAAAGCCGGTGGCGCCGGTTTTTACATGGTTTTAGTATCACATATATTTCACTCATTCACGCAATTTTTACTCCGATAAGCTAACATAGAACCACGTTGCAAATCGGTATCACATATTCAGCGCAATATTCCATTTTCACATTGACACACAAAGGCAGGCGCAGCAAGCCTTACGCTGAAAATGTGAGCACCGCAACTCCCGTTCAAATCCTATTGGCTGAAAATGTGAGCACCATAACTCCCGTTCAAATCCTATTGGCTGATTTGAACAGCCAATAGGATTTCCGTAGCTCTCATCCTATTGGCTGATTTGATTTTGAATAATCAAATCAGCCAATAGGAATGCAAGGGATGCCATATTTAAACATCTACCTTAAATTCACTATTCAGTGTACGGCGGAGATTGTATGAAGAGGATCCTCCACACTCCATGGCTCCGTGGTCGCCGGTCCTGCTCCGCACTAATCTCCGCTCTGCGCCAACTTGATCCTGGATGAAGAAGGATGTGATCCCCTTCTTGGAAGAAGGTGTCAGCCGCTTGGAAGAAGCCTTCACAGCCTGGAACAGGACCTTCTCCACCGGACTTCAGGTACGGTGAGTACCTATTTGGGGGTTAGACTTAGACTTTTATTTATTTTTTGGGGGATTTGTCTTTTTTAGATTAGGGATTTATTGGGCCCTCTTAAAAGAGCTGAATGCCCTTTTAAGGGCAGTAAAAGAGTTGAATGTCCTTTTAAGGTCAATGCCCATACAAATGCCCATTTAGGGACAATGGGTAGTTTAGTTTTTTTAGTGTTAGGTTTATTTATTTTGGGGGGTTTGGTGGGTGGTGGGTTTTACTGTTAGGGGGGACTTAGATTTTTTTTTAAATTCAAAAGAGCTGTTTAGCTTAGGGCAATGCCCTACAAAAAGCCATTTTAAGGGCTATTGGTAGTTTAGCATTATATTAGGGGGTGTTTTTATTTTGGGGGGGCATTTTATTTTCACAGGGATAAGGTTTAATTTTTTTATTTTGGATAATTTTGTTTTTTATTTTCTGTAATGTTAGACTTTTTATTTTTGGTAATTTTAGATTAATTTATTTTAATTTAATCTTAGGTTTATTTTTCTAAGTACTGTTAGGATTTTTTAATTTAATTATAATTTATTATTTTATTATTTTATGTAATTTGGGGTTAATTTAGTGGGTGTTAGGTTAGGGGGCTTAGTAATTAAATTAGTTATTTGCATTGTGGGGGTTTGGCGGATTAGGGGTTAATAGGTTAATTAGGGTACTTGCGTTGTGGGGGTTTGGCATATTAGGGGTTAATAGTTTTATTAGCATTATTGCGTTGTGTGTGTTTGACAGTTTAGGGGTTAATAGTTTTATTAGGATTATTGTGTTGTGTGGGTTTGGTGGATTAGGGGTTAATAGATTCAAAAGGTTTGTTGCAATGTGGGTTAATGGTGGATTAGGGGTTAATAGTTTTAATAGGTACTTTGCAATGTGAGTTAATGGCGGATTAGGGGTTAATACATTTATTAGGTAGCTTGTGATGTTGGGGTTGGAAGATTTAGGGGTTAATACTTTTACTAGGTAGATCACGATGTGGGTGAATAGCGGATAAGGGGTTAATAGTTTAATTAGGCATATTGCGTTGTGGGGGGTTGTCGATTTATGGGTTTTACGTGTCGGGTTTATTTTTGGGAGGCGTTTAGACTTTTATGGGAGTTTTTTTCTTTTCTTTTTTTTTAATTTTCTTAGGCGCCGGCAGTTTCTAAAGTGCCATAAGTCACTGGCGACTCCAGAAATGTGTATTTACGCACATTTATGGATATTGCTAGTTTATCCAACTAACGGCACTTTATAAACTGCCGGTGCCGTTTATGTGATACCACGATGTGCAAGGTGAAATGAGGGCGGCACGGTTTCAGCAGTTACGCTGAAGCTTGCGCCACATATGTAATCTCACCCCTCGTATTTAGCTGAAGTGGCATTATATATACCCTATTTAAAAGCTTACAATGTGACTCCCGCCAGGAGACTGTAGATGATGCTTTTTTGACCAGCCTAAAGATTTCCTGTATCTGTTTAATTGTAGTGGATCCTTTTTCCACCTTGGCAATAACTCTTCAAGGTGCAATCGGTCAGCATATTTTAATAGAAGGTTATACATAAAGAGATGGAGCATTTACCTTGTTTATAGATGTTAATAACTGAGTTAATATTCCCTAAACTCCAATCTAGATTATTATTCTCCCTAAGCATTTCATAGTAGTGTCTTAATTGTAAATACGCATAAAAATTGTGTTTATGCAAAGAAAACTCGGTTTGAAGGTTTTCAAAAGATTTAACCTAAAGACCTTTGCTTTGCCATATCTTAAATATTGCAACCCCAGGTGGAAATTTTGGGTTCCCAGAAATTGGCAAACATTTGACATCCAATTCTTTACATTTGACATCCAATTCTTTACAGTAATTGTCAGGCTAAGATAGGATATAAAAGTACCATCATGTTAGCTATGTGTTTAGGCATCTCAGATTTTGAAAAATGTATAAGTGCCTTTAAGGAGAACAGTGCTACTATCGCAGTTTCCAGCTGTAAATTGGTTAGATCATCTTTTTCTGTTATCCAATCTAGGATACATTTAACTAGAACTGACAAGTTATAGTATCTTAGGTTGGGGAGAGTTAAACCGCCTGCTTCAGAATGTAGGCTTAATTTGTGGATAGAGATTCTGATATTTTTTTTTGTTTCCATATAAATTTTGCAATGATTCTATTAAAAATGCTAATTTCTTTAGCCCTAATTATAAAAGGCAAGTTTTGGAGAAGGTACAATAATTGTGGGAAGAATATAGTTTTAATCATCGAAATCCTAGCTGAAAGCGAGATAGGTATCAACATCCAATTTTCTATATCTTTATTGTATTTGTCGAAGAACGGCATAAAGTTTAGATTGTACCATCTGGACGGGTCTCTGTTTATCTTAATGCCCAGGTAATTTATAGTTTATACTATTTTAAAGGGACATATAAGTCTTGTACTGTTAGGTTTTCAGATCCACAGGATTTCCGATTTATCCAAGTTCATTTTATAGCCTGAGAAAGAACCAAATTGCTCTGCAAGTACTAAAAACTGCTGTATCGAATTTTCAGTATCACTTAAGAATAATAGTAAGTTGTTTGCAAAAACTGTAAGAACTGATTTAATTTGCCCTATCATAATCCCTGATAGTTCCTGCCACAACCTAATTGCAAAAGTTTCTAATGACATGTTGAAGAGGAGGGGTGATACGGAACAACCCTGTCTGGTAGCTTTCTCAAGTATAATATCATTCATAAGCTCATAATTAACTAGCAAATTAGAAATTGAATTATTATATACAATTTTGATTACATTTACAAAGTTCCCGCTAAATCCGAATTGGCTAAGGGATGTAAACAGATGGTCCCAGTTTATAAGGTCAAAGGCTTTTTTGGTATCGATCGCTAGTAGTGCTATACTATACTAGTCTTTCTTATCTTTACCTTTGTTCCAAAAGTACTCCAACACCGTTAAGACCCTGCAAATTATTTTAGCTATATTTCTACCCGTCAGAAAGCCTACTTGGTCTGTATGCATTATTTTCTCAAGATGTTTTTTTAAGTCATTCTGCTAAAATTGACATGAGGATTTTATAGTCACAGTTGAGAAATGATATTGGTCTATATGATGAAACAATTTCTGGATCTTTGTCTTTTTAGGGTATTAAAGTAATTGGGGATGCCTTAAAATATTTGGATGGTTTCTTATTTTCTACAAAGTAAAGATTAAAGAGTTTAACTAGAGTGGGTGCAATATGATCTTTTAAGATTTTGTACATTTCCATCGGGTGTTGGTCAGGAACTGGGGCTTAATTTGATTTGCTTGTTTTAACCTGAGCCATTACTCCTTCAATTGAGATATGCAGATTTAACTCCTCTAGTTCTTGTTGAGTTATTTTGGGGATCCTTTATTTATCCCAAACAGTTTGTTTATTCTGTAGATTTACGTTATCTTTAGCATATATCTTTTTATAATGTTCAAAAAAGGAATTTCACTAGAATCAGTAATATCTTTACCATCTTTGTTGATTTTTTTTAATAGTTTTATTGCTTATTTTTAATTAAGACTGAAATGTATTTAGCTGACTTTCCAAAATCACCACCAAATTTGACTTTTTGTTTTAAATCCTCTTGTATGGACCTTTGTTTGAGGAAGAGATTTCTTTCCTGTTTTTTCTTTTATGTATTTGTCCCAATTTTGTTTTTGAGGAGTATCAATATAAACTTGGTAGCTATTTCTTACTTGATTGGCCAGTTGAATTTCTCTTTTTTTTAAATTTATATTCCATTTACATAGATATGCCTTTATCTCATCCCTAATAAAAGTCTTAAAGGCTTCCCAAAAAAATTCTGATTTGATTGTATATTCCCTATTATTTTGAAGATATTCATTCCACCTAGCTGTCAACCAGTAACTGAAGTGTATATTGTTATCTAGATATGTGGGGGAAAAGAGTCTAGCAAAATTTGGCCCAGCATGTGGGGCCGACCTCTATTTGGAGTGAGATAACTGCATGGGCCAAAATAGCATGTGGGTCAACCTCTATTTGGAGTGAGATAACTGCATGGGCCAAAATAGAAATATATTTTATATCTGCTTTAATGGCCAATGTTGATATAATCTTTGATACAAGAAAGAGATCAATTCATGAGAAAGTGCAAAATGACTTAGATTCACATGAATATGTTCTTACATCAGGGTTTTGTACAGCCAAATATCAAAGACTAAGAAGTGTGAAAAGCTCCTGTTCATCCTACTTTCAAATTTTATGGTAGGACACTTAAAACAATCTAATCGTGCTTTAGGTGCTGTGTTGAAGGCACCTGCAATGATTGCTTTCTTTCCATTATGATTCATCAATTTCACTTTTAAAATATCCCAAAAAGGTTTGTCAAATTTATTTGGACCATATACATTACATAGTGCTAAATCTAAATCCTGTACCGTAACTTCTAGGATTATACACCTATATATATATGTCTATATCTTGTGATAAAAAATTGTATTGCAGGTTTTTATGAAATAAGATTACAACTCCCCTTTTCCTCCTGCAGTTTGGAGTATACGGCACATTTCCCACCCATTTAGATTTCAATTTAATTGTCTCAGTTGGTTTTAGATGTGTTTCTTGTAGGAGAGCAATTTGCGGATTAAATGTGCCAAGATGTTTCAATATTAAATTTCTTTTACTGGGGGAGGTTATTCCACCTGCATTCCATGATAAGATATTTAGGTTATCCATTCACCTCCAATAAAAAGGAGGAGAGGTAGGGAAAAAAAAACAAGCAGAAAAGGAAGGGAAAGGGGACATTAAAACAACAGAATAGCCTAAGAGCCATCAAAATTTGAGTATTTCCATAATATCCATGTACAAGAAAAAGAAGGGGAGTGGTGTGAGTGCTAGCTGTAAGGTATATTGCTATCTGTTCCTATAGGGGATCATTGATTCCTAAGAAATGATCCAAACAATAATGTGCAAAGAAAGGAAGTGTGGGACAGAAGCGCTCCAAAAAAAATGAAGGCTACCTTGCAAATTTTGTGTAGACAATTTTTTGAAGTGATAGTACTATATTGTAAAGTGATCGATATTACTATTTAAATTTATAATATTTCTAAGTGTTCCCAATGCAAAACCAGATGAAAAAGGGTGACAAGAAGTGATTTGTACAAAATGTAACAAAAAATTATTAAAATGCTAAAAATTGCTAATGTAGCACGCTAAAGTTGCTATAAGATGCCGGTATCTATAATAATCAATATATTTAATACTAAGCGTACCTCAGCAATGATATGTTATCAATTGTAAGTAGCAATCTTACATATTAAATAGCGCTATTGTGTATCTTAAGTAGTGATGTCGCGAATAGTTCGCCGGCGAATAGTTCCCGGCAAACATAGCTTGTTCACGTTCGCTGCGGCGGGCGAACATATGCGATGTTCGATCCGCCTCCTATTCGTCATTATTGAGTAAACTTTGACCCTGTATCTCACAGTCTGCAGACACATTTCAGCCAATCAGCAGCAGACACTCCCTCCCAGACCCTCCCAGCTCCTGGACAGCAGCCATTTTAGATTCATTCTGATCCTGCATTCTTAGTGAGAGGAGGGATTAGTGTAGCTGCTGCTGATTTTATAGGGAAATTGATAGCTAGGCTAGTGTATTCAGTGCCCACTACAGTCCTGAAGGACTCATCTGATCTCTGCTGTAAGGACAGCACCCCAGAAAGCCCTTTTTAGGGCTAGAACATCAGTCTTTTTTTTTTTTTGCCTGTGTAATTTTGCCTGTGAAACATCAATCTGCTAGTGTAATCTAATTGCAGTTGCCTGCCTGCAGTGCCACCACTCATATCTGTTGTAACAGTAGTGTAAATTAAAAAAACAAACAAAACTTTTTTGACTGTGAAACATCAGTCTGCTAGTGTAATCTAATAGCAGTTGCCTGCCTGCCAGCGTGTGTACCAGACCCACTTGCCAACTAGTGCCACCACTCATATCTGTTGTAACAGTAGTGTAAATTTAAAAAAAAAAAACTTTTTTGACTGTGAAACATCAGTCTGCTAGTGTAATCTAATTGCAGTTGCCTGCCTGCCTGCCAGTGTGTGTGCCAGGCCCACTTGCCAACTAGTGCCACCACTCATATCTGTTGTAACAGTAGTGTAAATTTTACAAAAAAACTTTTTTTACTGTGAAACATCAGTCTGCTAGTGTAATCTTATTGCAGTTGCCTGCCTGCCAGCGTGTGTGCCAGGCCCACTTGCCAACTAGTGCCACCACTCATATCTGTTGTAACAGTAGTGTAAATTTTTTAGAAAAAAACTTTTTTGACTGTGAAACATCAGTCTGCTAGTGTAATCTAATTGCAGTTGCCTGCCTGCCTGCCAGCGTGTGTGCCAGGCCCACTTGCCAACTAGTGCCACCACTCATATCTGTTGTAACAGTAGTGTAAAATTTTTTAAAAAAAACTTTTTTGACTGTGAAACATCAGTCTGCTAGTGTAATCTAATTGCAATTGCCTGCCTGCCTGCTAGCGTGTGTGCCAGGCCCACTTGCCAACTAGTGCCACCACTCATATCTGTTGTAACAGTAGTGTAAATTTAAAAAAAAAACTTTTTTGACTGTGAAACATCAGTCTGCTACTGTAATCTAATTGCTGTTGCCTGCCTGCCTGCCAGCGTGTGTGCCAGGCCCACTTGCCAACTAGTGCCACCACTCATATCTGTTGTAACAGTAGTGTAAATTTTTTTAAAAAAAACTTTTTTGACTGTGAAACATCAGTCTTCTAGTGTAATCTAATTGCAGTTGCCTGCCTGCCAGCGTGTGTGCCAGGCCCACTTGCCAACTAGTGCCACCACTCATATCTGTTGTAACAGTAGTGTAATTTTTAAAAAAAAAACTTTTTTGACTGTGAAACATCAGTCTGCTAGTGTAATCTAATTGCAGTTGCCTGCCTGCCAGTGTATGTGCCAGGCCCATTTGCCAACTAGTGCCACCACTCATATCTGTTGTAACAGTAGTGTAAATGATTTAAAAAAAAAACTTTTTTGACTGTGAAACATCAGTCTGCTGGTGTAATCTAATCGCAGTTGCCTGCCAGCGTGTGTGCCAGGCCCACTTGCCAACTAGTGCCACCACTCATATCTGTTGTAACAGTAGTGTAAATTTTTTTAAGAAAAAACTTTTTTGACTGTGAAATATCAGTCTGCTAGTGTAATCTAATTGCAGTTGCCTGCCAGTGTGTGTGCCAGGCCCACTTGCCAACTAGTGCCACCACTCATATCTGTTGTAACAGTAGTGTAATTTTTTTAAAAAAAAACTTTTTTCACTGTGAAACATCAGTCTGCTAGTGTAATCTAATTGCAGTTGCCTGCCTGCCAGCATGTGTGCCATGCCCACTTGCCAACTAGTGCCACCACTCATATCTGTTGTAACAGTAGTGTAATTTTTTTTAAAAAAAACTTTTTTGACTGTGAAACATCAGTCTGCTAGTGTAATCTAATTGCAGTTGCCTGCCTGCCAGCATGTGTGCTAGGCCCACTTGCCAACTAGTGTCACTTCTCAAATCTGTTGTAACAGCAGTGTACATTTTGTAAAAAAAAACTTTTTTGACTGTGAAACATCAGTCTGCTTGTGTAATCTAATTGCAGTTGCGTGCTTGCCAGCATGTGTTCCAGGCTCACAGCGTATACTGTGCCCACTTGCTCAGTGCCACCACTCATATCTTGTTTAATAGTAGTGTAAGTGTACATTTAAAAAATAAACTTTTTGGACTGTGAAACATCAGTCTGCTTTTTTGTGTCAGGCTCACAGCGTATACTGTGCCCACTTGCCCAGTGCCACCACTCATATCTTGTTTAATAGTAGTGTAAGTGTACATTTAAAAAAAAATGACAGGCAGAGGCAAGCCACCCCGCAGGTGCCGTCGTGGTCGTGGTGCTGTGATTCCCTTTGACCCTACAATAATGACCAGTATTCAGAGGCCACGTACCATGAACGCGAAAAGTTCTGAGGAGGACCTAGTTGACTGGCTAACACAGGACACCCAATTTTCTACAGCTTCCGCTCGGAACCTTGACGCACCATCCACCTCCAGCTTAGCTTCGGGCACCTCTTAAGTGACCACTCGCCCGCCTGCCGCCACCACCAACACTAGCAACACAGCCGCTTTACTTGATCTGTCAGAGGAGTTATTGACACATCAGTTTGAAGAAATGAGTGATGCGCAACCATCATTGACAGAGGAAGTAGATAACAGTGATATTTCAGGCAGCATTACAGACATTACAGACATGGACGTACAGTGTGATGATGATGATGTTGTACCAGCTGCTGCTTCCTTTGTTGATTTGTCAGATACAAGTGAATCGTTTGATGATGATGATGTGTCCATGGATGTCACGTGGGTGCCCGCTGGAAGAGAAGAAGAAGAGGGGGAAAGTTCAGATGGGGAGACAGAGAGGAGGAGGAGGAGACGAGTTGGAAGCAGGGGGAGGTCGTCGCAAGGAGCTAGTGGCACAGTCAGACAGCATGCATCGGCACCTGGGGTCAGCCAGACAGCACGCCAATCAACGCATGCAGTTGCCACCACCAGAATGCCGTCATCGCAGAGCTCAGCAGTGTGGCATTTTTTTGAGTGTCTGCCTTTGACAACAGCAATGCCATTTGCAACCTGTGCCAAAAGAAACTGAGTCGTGGGAAGTCCAAACACCCACCTAGGTACAACTACTTTGCTAAGGCACATGATCTCACATCACAAACGCTGATGGGATGAACACATGAGTACAAGCAGCACACAAACTCAAAGCCGCCATCCTCCTCCTGGTCCAGCATCTTCAGCCACCTCAACCACTGCTGTCCTCCTTGCCCCCTCTCAACCATCCGCCACTCCGTCTCTCTTCCGTAGCAGTTCCTGCTCATCTGCCCACAGTCAGGTGTCTGTCAAGGACATGTTTGAGCGTAAGAAGCCAATGTCCCAAAGTCACCCCCTTGCCCGGCGTCTGACAGCTGGCTTGTCTGAACTCTTAGCCCGCCAGCTTTTACCATACAAGCTGGTGGAGTCTGAGGTGTTCAAAAAATTTGTAGCTATTGGGACACCACAGTGGAAGGTACCCGGCCGAAATTTCTTTGCACAAAAGGCAATCCCCAACCTGTACTCGATTGTGCGAAAGCAAGTAATGGCATGTCTGGCACACAGCGTTGGGGCAAGGGTCCATATGACCACTGATAGCTGGTCTGCAAAGCATGGTCAGGGCAGGTATATCACCTACACTGCGCATTGGGTAAACCTGCTGACGGCTGCCAAGTATGGAATGCGTGGCTCTGCAGAGGATGAGTTAGTGACACCACCACGACTTGCAGGCAGGCCTGCTGCCACCTCCTCTACTCCTCCTACTCCATCCTCTTCCATAACTTCCTCGGCTGAGTCCTCTTCTGCTGCTGTGTCTTGCTCCACATCAACAGCACCCCCGCAGCTCCGCAGGTACTATTCCACATCCTGGATACGGCAGTGTCACGCCATCTTGGGGTTGACTTGCCTGAAATCAGAGAGTCACACTGGACCAGCACTCCTGTCCGCCCTGAACGCACAGGTGGATCAGTGGCTGACTCCGCACCAACTGGAGATCGGCAAAGTGATTTCTGACAATGGAAGTAATTTGGTGGTGGCATTGAAATTGGGCAAGTTGACACATGTGCCGTGAATGGCACATGTGTGTAATCTGATCGTACAACGCTTTGTGCATAAGTACCCAGGCTTACAGGATGTCCTGAAGCAGGCCAGGAAGGTGTGTGGCCATTTGAGGCATTCCTACACGGCCATGGTGCACTTTTCTGATATCCAGCGGCGAAACAACATGCCAGTGAGGCGCTTGATTTGCGACAGCCCGACACGTTGGAATTCAACACTCCTAATGGTCGACCGCCTGCTCCAACAAGAAAAAGCCGTTAACGAGTATTTGTATGAACGGGGTGCTAGGACAGCATCTGCGGAGCTGGGAATTTTTTTGCCACCTTACTGGGCACTCATGCGTAATGCCTGTAGGCTCATGCGTCCTTTTGAGGAGGTGACAAACCTAGTCAGTTGCACCGAAAGCACCATCAGTGACATCATACCATTTGTTTTCTTCCTGGAGCGTGCCCTGTGAAGAGTGCTGGATCAGGCTGTAGATGAGCGTGAAGAGGAAGAGTTGTGGTCACCATCACCACCAGAAACAGCCTTATCAGCATCGCTTGCTGGACCAGCGGCAACGCTGGAAGAAGATTGTGTGGAAGAGGAGTCAGAGGAGGAATGTGGCTTTGAGGAGGAGGAGGAAGACCAACCACAACAGGCATCCCAGGGTGCTCATTGTCACCTATCTGGTACCCGTGGTGTTGTACGTGGCTGGGGGGAAGAAGATACCTTCAGTGAGATCACTGAGGACGAGGAATGGGACATGAGTAGCTCGGCATCCAACCTTGTGCAAATGGGGTCTTTCATGCTGTCGTGCCTGTTGAGTGACCCTCGTATAAAAAAGCTGAAGGAGAACGACCTGTACTGGGTGTCCACGCTACTAGACCACCGGTATAAGCATAAAGTTCCTGAAATGTTACCAAATTACCACAAGTCAGAAAGGATGCAGCAGTTCCAAAATAAATTAAAAAGTATGCTTTACACAGCGTATAAGGGTGATGTCACAGCACAACAGGAATCTAACAGGGGAAGAGGTGAAAGTAATCCTCCGACTCCCACGACCACGCCGGCAAAGACAGGGCGCTTTACAGACGTGTTGTTGATGGAGGACATGCGGAACTTTTTAACTCCTATGCATTGCCACAGCCCTTCGGGGTCCACCCTCAGAGAACGACTCGACCGACAGGTAGCAGACTACCTTGCCTTAACTGCAGATCTCGACACTCTGAGGAGCGATGAACCCCTTGACTACTGAGTGTGCAGGCTTGACCTGTGGCCTGAGCTATCCCAATTTGCACTAGAATTTCTGGCCTGCCCCGCTTCAAGTGTCCTGTCAGAAAGGACCTTCAGTGCATCAGGAGGTTTTGTCACTGAGAAGAGAAGTCACCTAGGTCAAAAAAGTCTAGACTACCTCACCTTTATTAAGATGAATGAGGGATGGATCCCGAAGGGACTGACATTGGGCGATACATTTGAGTAAAAAAGGCCTGATGAGATGAGCTGCCTTGGGCTAAAAATGGTCTACACGCTGCTGTATTTTATCTTCGAATGCTGGATGACTTGCGTGACTTATCCGCCACCAACTAGGGTTCAAGCTGCAATGTTTTAGGGCACTTTCTGCCTGGGAAACAAACATCAATTTTTCCTGCCGCTGCTACAGCAGCGGCTGCAACAATAGCTAATTTTTTAGGCATGTGTACATGCCAAATTTTTCTGGCCTCTGGTGCTGCACTGTGGCTTCAAAAACCAAACCAAAAAAAAGGCACTTAACAGGGATTAAACTGATAAGAATAGTAATACTTAACACACCACTCCTATCTGGTGGCACAGTAGATTGCACGCGCAGTGCCCCAAATTTGAAGTAGGAGGACCGACCAAGCATCTTTTTCCATCTCCCGGTTCCTAAAATCCATGCCATATACACGTCCCCTGATAGGGGACACCACAGGGATTAAACTGATAGGAATAGTACTACTTAACACACCTTATAATAACGCAGAGAGAGGCAACGCAGAGAGAGGAGTCTGAAGAAGAGGAGTCAGAGGAGGAAGGTGGCTTTGAGGAGGTGGAAGACCAAACACAGCAGGCGTCTAAGGGTACTTGTTGTCACCTTTTGGGGACCCTCGGTGTTGTACGTGGCTGGGTGGAGGAAGAGACCTTCAATGACATCAGTGAGGACAAGGAACGGGACATGGCTAGCTTGGTATCCAACTTTGTGCAAATGGGGAGTTTGCGGTTGTGCAAATGGACTGTTTGCGGTTGTTTGCGGTGCGTTAAAGGGACATTCTAGGCCAAAATAAACTTTCAGGATTCAGATAGAGCATGTAATTTTAAACAATTTTCCAATTTACTTTTATCACCAATTTTGCTTTGTTCTCTTGGTATTCTTAGTTGAAAGCTTAACCTAGGAGGTTCATATGCTAATTTCTTAGACGTTGAAGCCCACCTCTTTCAGATTGCATTTTAACATTTTTTCACCACTAGAGGGTGTTAGTTCACGTATTTCATATAGATAACACTGTGCTCGTGCACAAGAAGTTATCTGGGAGCAGGCACTGATTGGCTAGACTGCAAGTCTGTCAAAAGAACTGAAAAAAGGGGCAGTTTGCAGAGACTTAGATACAAGATAATCACAGAGGTTAAAAGTATATTATTATAAATGTGTTAGTTATGCAAAACTGGGAAATGGGTAATAAAGGGATTATCTATCTTTTAAAACAATAAAAATTCTGGTGTAGACTGTACCTTTAAACGAGGAATTTGGTCTGTCACTTTGAAGCGGGCATAACCCTTATACTACCTGATCGATACAATATCATACCTGATGTTTTAAAGCACGTTATTCCAAACAATTTAGGAATGTTAGGTGATTTATGCCCTTTATGGCTTTAAAACCAGACTCTGCATCAACTATGTAATTTTCCATGGGAGTTTTGCCATGGATCCCCCTCCGGCATGCCACAGTCCAGGTGTTAGTCCCCTTGAAACAACTTTTCCATCACTATTATGGCCAAAAAGAGTCCCTGTTGGTTTTAAAGTTCGCCTGCCTATTGAAGTCAATGGCGGTTTGCATGGTTCGCCCGTTCGCGAACAGTTGCGGAAGTTCGAGTCCGCCGTTTGTGAAAAGAAATTTTTAGGTTTGCGACATCACTAATCTTAAGTAACGATTAGCAAAAAACAATAAAACAAAATCAATACTTATATGTTAAGCTAAAATATTCCCAAATGGTTTGTGACTTGTTCATTGGTGTATAGTGTCTTGCACCAATAGCAGAAATAGCAGAAATAGATTCTTCAGCTGTGCACAGCTTTGTAACTCACAGTTCTCCGCTATACAAACGTGTATTGACAGTCCGTTGGGAGCTCTGGTATGGATGGTGACGTCAGACCTCTTCCGGTCCAATCAGCAAGCGTTGTGAATCTCGCCCACTTCAAGAAATCCTGTGTCAAAAAACACAGAGCGAATCCTCAAATTTCAGCTTGAATTCGTGTTTGTTCTGTTTAAAACCTTTAAGGCAACAGCTTAGTGAGGATCAGTTGCAGTCTCTTTGTGTAGTATCTTTGATCCGGATTGCTTGATTAGCATAAAGCCTAAACCAGGTAGGCAATGGTAGTAGCTTAACACTTGGAGGAGGAATTATACATATAGTTTATGTCTACAAAGTTTGACACAAACAATGTACCTGCAAGGTGTTATAAATACAGATAAAGATAAAGTGAACAGACTGGGTAACACAGGAATTATTCATATGCCCAAAAAATTGATATGACAAAGTTTGGGGATGAACCTGATTGTTACAAGTATATAAAATATATAGTACAGACAGTAAAAACAAATTCTACGCGTTTCGGTAGTCACAGCTACCTTTACACATCTTGATAAAGGTAGCTGTGACTACAGAAACGCGTAGAATTTGTTTCGGTAGTCACAGCTACCTTTACACATCTTGATAAAGGTAGCTGTGACTACAGAAACACGTAGAATTTGTTTTTACTGTCTGTACTATATATTTTATATACTTGTAACAATCAGGTTCATCCCCAAACTTTGTCATATCAATTTTTTGGGCATATGAATAATTCCTGTGTTACCCAGTCTGTTCACTTTATCTTTATCTGTATTTATAACACCTTGCAGGTACATTGTTTGTGTCAAACTTTGTAGACATAAACTATATGTATAATTCCTCCTCCAAGTGTTAAGCTACTACCATTGCCTACCTGGTTTAGGCTTTATGCTAATCAAGCAATCCGGATCAAAGATACTACACAAAGAGACTGCAACTGATCCTCACTAAGCTGTTGCCTTAAAGGTTTTAAACAGAACAAACACGAATTCAAGCTGAAATTTGAGGATTCGCTCTGTGTTTTTTGACACAGGATTTCTTGAAGTGGGCGAGATTCACAACGCTTGCTAATTGGACCGGAAGAGGTCTGACATCACCATCCATACCGGAGCTCCCAACGGACTGTCAATACACGTTTGTATAGGGGAGAACTGTGAGTTACAAAGCTGTGCACAGCCGAAGATTCTATTTCTGCTATTTCTGCTATTGGTGCAAGACACTATACACCAATGAATAAGTCACAAACCATTTGGGAACATTTTAGCTTAACATATAAGTATTGGCTTTGTTTTATTGTTTTTTGCTAATCGTTACTTAAGATACACAATAGCGCTATTTAATATGTAAGATTGCTACTTACAATTGATAACATATCATTGCTGAGGTACGCTTAGTATTAAATATATTGATTATTATAGATGCCGGCATCTTATAGCAACTTTAGTGTGCTACATTAGCATTTTTTAGCATTTTAATACATTTTTGTTACATTTTGTACAAATCACTTCTTGTCACCCTTTTTCATCTGGTTTTGCATTGGGAACACTTAGAAATATTATAAATTTAAATAGTAATATTGATCACTTTACAACATAGTACTCTCACGGCAAAAAATTGTCTACACAAAATTTGCAAGGTAGGCTTCATTTTTTTTGGGAGCGCTTCTGTCCCACACTTCCTTTCTTTGCACATAATATCCATGTAGTCATATTTAAACTAAATTTAGTTCCTTACATAAAGATTGTGCTGCTGTACTATCACTAATCGCCTTTGTGGTGCCATTTGCATCTACAATAATATTTGCGGGGTAGACTAGTCTAGCTTGAAAATTAGCATTGATTAGTTTTGTACAAAATGGAGCCATAGTTCTCCTTTAGGCGGCTGTCTCTACAGAGAAATCTTGAAAGAGTAACAACTTATACTGATCAATTTTACATTATTTGACTATTCAAAAATTTCTCATAAAGTCTGCCTTATCTTGGAAATTAAGATACTTAATTAACACTGTTCTAGGTTTCTGGTTACCACTTGGATTATGTCTGATCGGTCCTATTCTATGAGCTCTTGCTACTATCATGGGTGCATGGTTTTATATACCTACAATCTGGGGTAGTTGGACGGCAGCAAAGGGCAGAAGATTGCGATATTCTGTGGTTTCAGGGAGGCCAACTACGTTAATCATGTTACAGCTAGATCTGTCTTTTAGATCTTCTATCCTTGCCTGCAGCGCCACTATTTTCCTTTCATGGGAACTAACTGTTGTATCCATATTGTTTGTTTGATCTTCTAGATTCGATATCCTAAATTCTGCTTTGTCTAATCTGTTTGCAAACCGTCTAACTTCCAAAGTAAGACTAGAAAGTTCAGTTGTAATCCCTTCAAACTGTGGAGTAAATAACTCTCGCCTAGATTTAGAGTTTTGCGGCCAAAGGGGTGCGTTAGCTACGTGTGCTTTTTTCTGGCCGCACCTTTTAAATACCGCTGGTATTTAGAGTTCACAGAATGGCTGGGTTTTCAGTGCGTTAGGCTCCAAAAAGGGAGCGTAGAGCATAATTTAACGCCACTGCAACTATCGATACCAGCGGTGCTTACGGACGCGGCCAGCTTCAAAAACGTGCTCGTGCACGATTCCCCCATAGAAAACAATGGGGCTGTTTGAGCTGAAAAAAAACCTAACACCTGCAAAAAAGCCGTGTTCCGCTCCTAACGCAGCCCCATTGTTTTCTATGGGTTAACACTTCTATCACAATCCGTTTACACAGAAAAGAGAGGAACTCAACTGCAGCACTCTAGTAATATATGTTTGTTACACCAGACTGTCTGAATCCTCTATTGCTGAAAAAGGATTCTTTCAGTCTAGTGGGTCAGCACAATTATATATCTTAAGGAGTAGACTCATTCAGTAGGGTACTGAAAGAGGAAGTCTTCTATCTGGTAATTATCACACTCAGATATTATCAGAAGAATGACAAGAAAGAAAGAAGACTCAGGCAACAGAACCCCAGTACATGGGAGTAGGACAAAGTAGCAAACCAGATTAATATAATATAACGAATGCACAGTTCATATAGTTTGTAGTCAGTTCAAGCTGTATGTGGACACAGAATGATGACAGCACAATAAAGTACATTAGAAGTATAAGGTGAGTGGAGAGCGAGCTGCTGTGTACCTTCGTTGCCGTCTCAGAGTGGTCTGGCAGAGACCGGAACAGAACCGGAAGTGACGTCACGCTAGTCTCGTAACTCCGCTGAAGCTTGATGACAGGCAGTATTTCTCACAGGGGGTATGATCTGCGGCAAGAGGAAAGCAGCGAAAATAAAGATCAACACATAAAGTACTTTACCCCACTGAAGAGAGAGTGTCAATTATTAAGTAGTTCAATGTTGCTACTTGAAACAAGTAGATTAGGGCTCAGAATTCCTTCCTCCAAAGTAGAAATGGGTTAAGGAGCAGGCAGGTAATCCTCACAGGTGCAGGGAACTTCAATACTGAGCAGGGAGTGAAAGGTGAGCAGCTCTCTTAAGGGAGGAGGAACGAATCAGAGAGTTGTGGGTGTAACTAAGAGGAGAAAGGGTTTGTGCAAGGCAGAACCTGACAACTTCCTACCTCTTCACCTAACACCCTAACATGTACCCCAAGTCTACACACCCCTAACCTTACACTTATTAACCTCTAATCTGCTGCCCCCGCTATCGCTGACACCTGCATATTTTTTTAACCCCTAATCTGCCGCTCCGTAAACCGCCGCAACTTACATTATCCCTATGTACCCCTAATCTGCTGCCCCTAACACCGCCGACCCCTATATTATATTAATTAACCCCTAATCTGCCCCCCACAACGTCGCCTCCACCTGCCTAAACTTATTAACCCCTAATCTGCCGACCGGACCGCGCCGCTATTATAATAAAGTTATTAACCCCTAATCCGCCTCACTCCTGCCTCAATAACCCTATAATTAATAGTATTAACCCCTAATCTGCCCTCCCTAACATCGCCGACACCTAACTTCAAACAATAAACCCTAATCTGCTGACTGGAGCTCACCGCTATTCTAATAAATGTATTAACCCCTAAAGCTAATTCTAACCCTAACCCTAACACCCCCCTAAGTTAAATATAATTTTTATCTAACGAAATAAATTAACTATTATTAAATAACTTATTCCTATTTAAAGCTAAATACTTACCTGTAAAATAAACCCTAATATAGCTACAATATAAATTATAATTATATTATAGCTATTTTAGGATTTATATTTATTTTACAGGTAACTTTGTATTTATTTTAACCAGGTACTATAGCTATTAAATAGTTAAGAACTATTTAATAGCTAAAATAGTTAAAATAATTACAAAATTACCTGTATTATATTTATTAACCCCTAATCTGCCCCCCTCAACGTCGCCTCCACCTGCCTACACTTATTAACCCCTAATCTGCCGAGCGGACCGCACCACTACTATAATAAAGTTATTAACCCCTAATCCGCCTCACTCCCGCCTCAATAACCCTATAATAAATAGTATTAACCCCTAATCTTCTCTCCCTAACATCGCCGACACCTAACTTCAATTATTAACCCCTAATCTGCCGACCGAATCTCGCCGCCACTGTAATAAATGGATTAACCCCTAAAGCTAAGTCTAACCCTAACACTAACACCCCCCTAAGTTAAATATAATTTAAATTTAACGAAATAAATTAACTCTTATTAAATAAATTATTCCTATTTAAAGCTAAATACTAACCTGTAAAATAAACCCTAATATAGCTACAATATAAATTATAATTATATTATAGATATTTTAGGATTTATATTTATTTTACAGGTAACTTTGTATTTATTTTAACCAGGTACAATAGCTATTAACTAGTTAAGAACTATTTAATAGCTAAAATAGTTAAAATAATTACAAAATTACCTGTAAAATAAATCCTAACCTAAGTTACAATTAAACCTAACACTACACGATCAATAAATTAATTAAATAAAATACCTACAATTATCTACAATTAAACCTAACACTACACTATCAATAAATTAATTAAATACAATATCTACAAATAAATACAATGAAATAAACTAACTAAAGTACAAAAAATAAAAAAGAACTAAGTTACAAAAAATAAAAAAATATTTACAAACATTAGAAAAATATTACAACAATTTTAAACTATTTACACCTACTCTAAGCCCCCTAATAACATAACAAAGCCCCCCAAAATAAAAAAATGCCCTACCCTAAATTAAAAAAGTTCAAAGCTCTTTTACTTTACCAGCCCTGAACAGGGCCCTTTGCGGGGCATGCCCCAAAGAATTCAGCTCTTTTGCCTGTAAAAAAAACACATACAATACCCCCCCAACATCCCACCACCCACATACCCCTAATCTAACCCAAAACCCAAACCCCCCTTAAATAAACCTAACACTAAGCCCCTGAAGATCTTCCTACCTTATCTTCACCATACCAGGTTCACCGATCCGTCCTCGGAAGTCTTGATCCAAGCCTCGGAAGTGTTGATCCAAGTTCAAGCGGGGGGCTGAAGAGTGACGTCCATCCTCGGGCTGAAGTCTGGATCCAAGCGGCGTCTGAAAAACTCCATCATCGGGCTGAAGTCGGAAGTCCATCATCGGGATGAAGTCTTCTATCAAGCCGCATCTTCAATCTTCTTTCTTCTGGAGCGGAGCCATCTTCTTTCCAACCGACGCGGATCCAACCTCTTCAACCGACGCCTACTCACCGAATGACGGTTACTTTAAATGGCGTCATCCAAGATGGCGTCCCTCGAATTCCGATTGGCTGATAGGATTCTATCAGCCAATCGGAATTAAGGTAGGAAAATTCTGATCCAATCAGCCAATCAGATTGAGCTCACATTCTATTGGCTGATTGGAACAGCCAATAGAATGCGAGCTCAATCTGATTGGCTGATTGGATCAGCCAATCGGATTGAACTTGATTCTGATTGGCTGATTCCATCAGCCAATCAGAATATTCCTACCTTAATTCCGATTGGCTGATAGAATCCTATCAGCCAATCGGAATTCGAGGGACGCCATCTTGGATGACATCATTTAAAGGAACCGTCATTTGGCGAGTAGGCGTCGGTTGAAGAGGTTGGATCCGCGTCGGTTGGAAAGAAGATGGCTCCGCTCCAGAAGAAAGAAGATTGAAGATGTGGCTTGATAGAAGACTTCATCCCGATGATGGACTTCCGACTTCAGCCCAATGATGGAGTTCTTCAGCCACCGCTTGGATCCAGACTTCAGCCCGAGGATGGACGTCACTCTTCAGCCCCCCGCTTGGGCTTGGATCAACACTTCCGAGGCTTGGATCAAGACTTCCGAGGACGGATCGGTGAACCTGGTATGGTGAAGATAAGGTAGGAAGATCTTCAGGGGCTTAGTGTTAGGTTTATTTAAGGGGGGTTTGGGTTAGATTAGGGGTATGTGGGTGGTGGGTTGTAATGTTGGGGGGGGTATTGTATGTGTTTTTTTTACAGGCAAAAGAGCTGAATTCTTTGGGGCATGCCCCGCAAAGGGCCCTGTTCAGGGCTGGTAAGGTAAAAGAGCTTTGAACTTTTTTAATTTAGAATAGGGTAGGGCATTTTTTTATTTTGGGGGGCTTTGTTATTTTATTAGGGGGCTTAGAGTAGGTGTAATTAGTTTAAAATTGTTGTAATATTTTTCTAATGTTTGTAAATATTTTTTTATTTTTTGTAACTTAGTTCTTTTTTATTTTTTGTACTTTAGTTAGTTTATTTCATTGTATTTATTTGTAGATATTGTATTTAATTAATTTATTGATAGTGTAGTGTTAGGTTTAATTGTAGATAACTGTAGGTATTTTATTTAATTAATTTATTGATCGTATAGTGTTAGGTTTAATTGTAACTTAGGTTAGGATTTATTTTACAGGTAATTTTGTAATTATTTTAACTATTTTAGCTATTAAATAGTTCTTAACTAGTTAATAGCTATTGTAACTGGTTAAAATAAATACAAAGTTACCTGTAAAATAAATATAAATCCTAAAATAGCTATAATATAATTATAATTTATATTGTAGCTATATTAGGGTTTATTTTACAGGTTAGTATTTAGCTTTAAATAGGAATAATTTATTTAATAAGAGTTAATTTATTTCGTTAGATTTAAATTATATTTAATTTAGGGGGGTGTTAGTGTTAGGGTTAGACTTAGCTTTAGGGGTTAATCCATTTATTACAGTGGCGGCGAGATTCGGTCGGCAGATTAGGGGTTAATAATTGAAGTTAGGTGTCGGCGATGTTAGGGAGAGAAGATTAGGGGTTAATACTATTTATTATAGGGTTATTGAGGCGTGAGTGAGGCGGATTAGGGGTTAATAAGTGTAGGCAGGTGGAGGCGACGTTGAGGGGGGCAGATTAGGGGTTAATAAATATAATATAGGGGTCGGCGGTGTTAGGGGCAGCAGATTAGGGGTACATAAGGATAACGTAGGTGGCGGTCGGCAGATTAGGGGTTAAAAAAATTTAATCGAGTGGTGGTGATGTGGGGGGACCTCGGTTTAGGGGTACATAGGTAGTTTATGGGTGTTAGTGTACTTTAGAGCACAGTAGTTAAGAGCTTTATGAACCTGCGTTAGCCCAGAAAGCTCTTAACTACTGACTTTTTTCTGCGGCTGGAGTTTTGTCGTTAGATTTCTAACGCTCACTTCAGCCACGACTCTAAATACCGGCGTTAGAAAGATCCCATTGAAAAGATAGGATACGCAATTGACGTAAGGGGATCTGCGGTATGGAAAAGTCGCGGCTGGAAAGTGAGCGTTAGACCCTTTAATGACTGACTCTAAATGCCAGCGGTAGCCCAAAACCAGCGTTAGGAGCCTCTAACGCTGGTTTTGACGGCTACCGCCCAACTCTAAATCTAGGCCTCAGAGATTTGTTTCAATAAATGTTTACTCTCCATGGAGATAGGGTGTTTTTCTTCATGTATGGTTAAGCTAGTTGGAGGCATAGCTGGTGATTTATTAGCTAGTTGTGTCATAAATGTATCCATTACAAATAAAAGTGTACTGTATATATATATATATATATATATATATATATATATATATATATATATATATATATATATATATATATATATATATATATAAAGTGGACCACACGTCAAAAGTGCATAAAAGGAGAACAAAAAGAAAATATCTAGTCAGTGAGGCCTCTTTAGATCCTGCTGTAGGGTAAACCTAATTGTGTAGAGTGAGAGAAAAAAAAATTGCCTGTAGACATACATCCCACACCTGATTAAAACAATTTAAACTAAAAAAAAAAAAAACACGTCACAGTGATTTTTTACACTTATTGCTCACACACTTTCTGGATGTATAGATGGTTTATATAGACATATTAGCCAAATATACTGCCAGAAATTTAAGAAAATGTGTTACGCTAGGTTATCTCCCCATTACAAATAAATATTGTGTAACATAAACTAGATACACAAGAGGGCGCTGTGTGCCTCATCGGAGTTTCTGATATACAAATTTAAAATATCCACATATACCAATTAAAGTATATTCATATTGGAAAAAACATATATTATCCCCCAAGAAGAATTATACCAATCCTGGGATGTTTGTACAAAGAGTCTTATTTGTAAGTCCCAATTGTAGAATTTGTTTCAACGTTATGACTTGTGCACCAAATATTCAGGCTGCTCTCTACCTTCCTCCACTGTTAGTAGATCTGAAAAGATGAAAACACAAGAGAGGTGCCCAAATGTGTGTATCTGTAACATATGATAATTTAAAGTAGCAGCAGATCTAAACACAGACTACTCACAATTTCAATGAGCACACTTATGTGCTTGTAGTTGCGGGCTGGCTATCAGAGCTACCCAGCTGGCTCCCTCCGGTCACAGCTTACTCCCAGTCTGCAAATACAAAGCGCCCAAATGTGTGTATCTGTGATGGAAAATTATAACAGCAACAAATTTTCACACAGGGTACTCACAATTTGTTGGAGCACACTTATGTGCTTGTAGACACTAGCTGGCTATCAGAGCTAACCAGCTGGCTCCCTCTGGTCTCAAAACTCCTCCAAAGCAGGTGTATGGTAATGCTGATCTCACCAAGTAAGTGTCAGAGCCATAAGATAAAATCAAAGTCTTTATTCTTGTGACAAATGGCTGTGATACAAATGTTCATACAGGTGAGCATATAGCAATATACTACGCGTTTCTCGGCTCTAACGGCCGTTTCATCAGGCATATTTTGCAACAAACTAGCTTCGGCTTTTATTGCTGTTATTTACCATACATCCTGCAAGCAAAGGAACCTCCCTGAAGGGGTGTGTAAACTTATTCACCAATCCACATCTATTACATTCCTCCCTTGTAATCTGATCTCCCACCCTCAATGGGTGTGTATGTATCTCCACCCATCTACCTATGTCAATGACTGGGGGGTATGTATGGGAGTTAACCACTTAGCTCAGAAGCTTTTATTTATATGTTTCTTTGATTGTCTAAGCTGCGAGCCTGTGCTCAATTGGTTATCTCCCCTTTAGAATTTTGTTATAGGAAATAAGGAAAGATTAAGAATACATCTCTGTAAAAAAAAGAAAGGATGTTATTAACTTTAGAGGTAAAGTCCCAGTGCAAAAAAAAGATACCAATTTAGACCTGGATAGACACATAGTATTATGATATAATAAAATCTTATAACTATTTCTAGTTATAAAGAACCAAAATCAACAGATATTTTCAGCAGAATAATTCCAGATCTAACCTATAATTATTCTGGAGCAATTTCTATAGGTAAAAAGTATACAATCTCAGCCCTTAGGTACAGCCTTATAGTTTACAAACAACCTCCCATTGAAGCATAAGCAGGTCTTTGTTCTGTCAGGTTAGTCTCTTTAGCTAATAATAGCTCTATATTTTAGGTATTTTAGGTATCAACTTAGTCCTGTGAGAATTTTAATTTATAAGGTTGTCGTGACCTTCTATGCAACCGCTTGCAACTCTTCTCTTGTGTTATAATCAACTCAAGAGGTATCCCAAAGCTCCAAACATTCCTCAGGTTATAGATAACCCACACAGTCATTAGTTGCATTATCTCCTCACTTATTTATATTGTAAGGGCTTGTACTGGCTTGAAATCCTCAGAGCCTCTCAGCTGCGTCAATATTATCTACCTTGTACTGTCAGGCTGGTTTCACCTGGGGGATATTGGGATAAACCCACCACTATGGGCTGATTGCTGTGTAGTAAATCTGAGGAATTACATGTAGTTACAGTTTAGCATAAGACATAAGCCCCAGTTATATCCCAAAATATTTAACGGAAGCCAGGATCACTATATTTCCCACTGTGCCTTCCCCAGCTTGTGTCTGTATGGGAGCAGCCCATCTTACTTTCACCCTGCGTGACACAGGGACTTTTAATTTTATAGTCAAAGTTACTTGATTAAGGAGGCAGTCCGTTTGTACCACCAAGCACTGGCACTGATCTGGGCTTCCCAGTGACGCTCTCAGCACTTCCACCAGAGTGTATCTTGGTGTCCTGGGCCGAAAGATCATTGTGCGTTTCTTGCCCGGTGCTGTATATGATCCCCCATTCTATGGGGTGCACTGGTCTGCCCTCCTTACGTACAGCAATAAGACTTTCACAGCAATCCATGCTGTATTGATGGCATCTAGGGCTGTTGACCACGGCAAGCTGGCCTGAAGCTGCTCTGCTGACTTCCGCTCATCTGCGCCTTTCAAAGTAGGGCGTCAGAGGTATCCGATCCAGGGCATAGCTTCCTGGCCAAGGATTTTGACAAGTTAACAAGGTCTAGAGTTCGTCGGGGGTGAAGGAGAACACAGGCCCACAGCGTGCACTAACTCCTCCCACAAGAAGTCAGACACCGTTGATATTTTCTTTTGCTTCAGTTGCACTACCAGGGACTGAGATGATCCAGGAAAGCTTTATTCATGCTGAGCTAATCAATATGCCCACAGCTGATCACAGTTGAAGGTAAAATGGCATTGTGTGTGCCATAATTTTAGGAGGGGGTGATCCTTTTTCCAACTCTGTTTTTGAATTGTCTTTATTTTTGCCTGACATGTTGGCGTTATATCTTTCACTTGGATGTTATAAGTTGCACTGAGTAATTATAACTGAATAAACAAAAACTGTGTCTGTCTTTATTTCAGGCTGCAAAGCAACAAAATGTGATTATTTTCAAGGGGGGTGATTCTTTTCACTATCCAATGTATATGTTGTGTATATACAGTGTATGTATATATATATATATATATATATATATATATATATACAGAATCCCACAAAAGTGAGTACACCCCTCACATTTTTGTAAATATTTTATTATATCTTTTAATTTGACAACACTAACGCCTAGATTTAGAGTTTTGTCGGTAACGACCCGCGTAGCTAACGCTGGCTTTTTTCTGGCACCTTTTAAATACCTCTGGTATTGAGAGTTCACAGAATGGCTGCGTTAGGCTCCAAAAAGGGAGCGTACAGGCATATTTACCGCCACTGTAACTCTCGATACCAGAGTTGCTTACGGACGCGGCCAGCTTCAAAAACGTGCTCGTGCACGATTCCCCCATAGAAAACAATGGGGCTGTTTGAGCTGAAAAAAACCTAACACCTGCAAAAAAGCCGCGTTCAGCTCCTAACGCAGCCCCATTGTTTGCTATGGGGTAACACTTCCTACGTCTGCACCTAACACTCTAACATGTACCCCGAGTCTAAACACCCCTAACCTTACACTTATTAACCCCTAATCTGCCGCCACCGCTATCGCTGACCCCTGCATATTATTTTTAACCCCTAATCTGCCGCTCCGTAACCCCGCCACCTACATTATCCCAATGTACCCCTAATCTGCTGCCCTAAAATCGCCGACCCCTATATTATATTTATTAACCCCTAATCTGCCGCCCCCAACGTCGCCTCCACCTAACTACACTTATTAACCCCTAATCTACCGACCGGACCTGAGCGCTACTATAATAAATGTATTAACCCCTAATCCGCCTCACTCCCGCCTCAATAACCCTATAATAAATAGTATTAACCCCTAATCTGCCCTCCCTAACATCGCCGACACCTAACTTCAAACATTAACCCCTAATCTGCCGACTGGAGCTCACCGCTATTATAATAAATGTATTAACCCTTAAAGCTAAGTCTAACCCTAACACTAACACCCCCCTAAGTTAAATATAATTTAATCTAACAAAATAAATTAACTATTATTAAATAAATTATTCCTATTTAAAGCTAAATACTTACCTGTAAAATAAACCCTAATATAGCTACAATATAAATTATAATTATATTATAGCTATTTTAGGATTAATATTTATTTTACAGGTAACTTTGTATTTATTTTAACCAGGTACAATAGCTATTAAATAGTTAAGAACTATTTAATAGCTAAAATAGTTAAAATAATTACAAAATTACCTGTAAAATAAATCGACAAGAAAGGAGACAATGGCACTACTCAGTTTATTGGTGTGTTTTAACGTTCCCCTACTAATTCATAGAATAGTGAGTATACTTGGTATTGGTATACTCCAATATGATGTGTCTGATAGGGATAGGTGCTTGTACCGGTAGACAAACTTATACAAAGAATCAGTAAGAAACTGACAAAGGGTACAAATGTAGCACTCTGTGAACGTATTAATATAACACAGGAGGTGAAAGAAACGGAAAAATTAAAATATAACTTTTACTAGATCAAGTTAAAAACAGGGGATTTACAAACATTTAAAAAAAATGGAAATTTGGATGCACTACCTATTGGCCAGGTAATATCACTACTGGCTATGGGAGACAAACACCCTCGTTAGGTTGATTTATGGTCTCTTGATAAATCAAATGACAGGGTTATCCCTTGGTATGTTACTCTAGGTAAAGATAGCCCCTAAATGGGGTGAGTTTAAATAAACACTCTAGACTTGTGAGTTTTGATGACTGCTGTGTAACACACAATACTAAAAAGACTAGAAAGTCTTATAAACTCTTATTTATTGCCTGTTAATACCACAATAAATTGTACTTGGGTTTCCTTAAATATTATTGTGAAGAGTCAATAGATAAACTCTAATATTGGGTTACCTTTTATTACCGTTTTTGTTATCACTGATAAGTATATAGGTTGGTAGTGGTATTTATGGTAATGCCTGCAGTACTATAAAAGGTAAAGAGTCTGATAAACTCCTTGTTTTACCTATTAATACCGTGATAAACTACACTTATATTTCCATGGGTGTTATTATAAAGAGTCAATTAATAAACTCTAATAGTAGATTAGAACCGTTCATTGAATATCACTGGTTAGTATCTAGGTTCGAGGAGATCAGACCTTTATATAAATATTGCCTTATTGGTACCACTAATAATGCTGTAAGTAAGGTAAATTTTACCTATTTACCACTATTGCTCTATAAATATCTAGGTAATATATAGATTTAAATAAGTCTAGTCTGATGTTTATATTACCTATGAGTAAACAAAGTTATTTGTCTAGCTAGTATGGCTAAATAGCTTGCACTAGACACCGCAAATGCGGCAACAAGATTTTTATACCATTATTCCATTGTCATTTAAATAAGGTAGTATATCAACAAATTAAGTTAAAAACAACATGTAAAGAAGAACGGGGGGATGCCACTGACGCGTTTCGCCGTGGTGGCTGTATCAAAGGGCAAAGGGCCCTGTTCAGGGCTGGTAAGGTAAAAGAGCTTTGAACTTTTGTAATTTAGAATAGGGTAGGGCATTTTTTTATTTTGGGGGTCTTTGTTATTTTATTAGGGGGCTTAGAGTAGGTGTAATTAGTTTAAAATTGTTGTAATTTTTTTCTAATGTTTGTAAATATTTTTTTATTTTTTGTAACATTTCTTTTTTTTGTACTTTAGTTAGTTTATTTAATTGTATTTATTTGTAGGTATTGTATTTCATTAATTTATTGATATTGTAGTGTTAGGTTTAATTGTAGATAATTGTAGGTATTTTATTTAATTAATTTATTGATAGTGTAGTGTTAGGTTTAATTGTAACTTAGGTTAGGATTTATTTTACAGGTAATTTTGTAATTATTTTAACTATTTTAGCTATTAAATAGTTCTTAACTAGTTAATAGCTATTGTACCTGGTTAAAATAAATACAAAGTTACCTGTAAAATAAATATTAATCCTAAAATAGCTATAATATAATTATAATTTATATTGTAGCTATATTAGGGTTTATTTTACAGGTAAGTATTTAGCTTTAAATAGGAATAATTTATTTAATAAGAGTTAATTTATTTCGTTAGATTTAAATTATATTTAACTTAGGGGGGTGTTAGTGTTAGGGTTAGACTTAGCTTTAGGGGTTAATACATTTATTACAGTAGCGGCGAGATTAGGTCAGCAGATTAGGGGTTAATAATTGAAGTTAGGTGTCGGCGATGTTAGGGAGGGCAGATTAGGGGTTAATACTATTTATTATAGGGTTATTGAGGCGGGAGTGAGGCGGATTAGGGGTTAATAACTTTATTATAGTAGCGGTGAGATCCGCTCGGCAGATTAGGGGTCAATAAGTGTAGGTAGGTGGCAGCGACATTGTGGGGGGCAGGTTAGGGGTTAATAAATATAATATAGGGGTCGGCGGTGTTAGGGGCAGCAGATTAGGGGTACATAAGTATAACGTAGGTGGTGGTCGGCAGTACACTAACACCCACAAACTACCTATGTACCCCTAAACCGAGGTCCCCCCACATCGCCGACACTCGAAAAAATTTTTTTAACCCCTAATCTGCCGACCGCCACCTACGTTATCCTTATGTACCCCTAATATGCTGCCCCTATCAGCCAATAGAATGCAAGCTCAATCTGATTGGCTGATTGGATCAGCCAATCGGATTGAACTTGATTCTGATTGGCTGATTCCATCAGCCAATCAGAATATTCCTACCTTAATTCCGATTGGCTGATAGAATCCTATCAGCCAATCGGAATTCGAGGGACGCCATCTTGGATGACGTCATTTAAAGGAACCGTCATTCGTCGTTCAGTCGTCGGCCAGGATGGATGTTCCGCAGTGGAGGTCTTCAGGATGCTGCCGCTTCGCTCCGGATGGATGCCGCTTGGATGAAGACTTCAATCGGATGGAAGACCTCTTCTGGCCCGCTTGGATGAAGACTTCAGCCGGATCATGGACCTCTTCAGCCCCCCGCTTGGGCTTGGATCAGGACATCGGAGGAGCTCTTCTGGACCGATCGGTGAACCTGGTATGGTGAAGACAAGGTAGGATGATCTTCAGGGGCTTAGTGTTAGGTTTATTTAAGGGGGGTTTGGGTTAGATTAGGGGTATGTGGGTGGTGGGTTGTAATGTCGGGGGGGGTATTGTATGTTTTTTTTTACAGGCAAAAGAGCTGAATTTCTTGGGGCATGCCCCGCAAAAGGCCCTGTTCAGGGCTGGTAAGGTAAAAGAGCTTTGAACTTTAGTAATTTAGAATAGGGTAGGGCATTTTATTATTTTGGGGGGCTATGTTATTTTATTAGGGGGCTTAGAGTAGGTGTAATTAGTTTAAAATTGTTGTAATATTTTTCTTATGTTTGTAAATATTTTTTTATTTTTTGTAACTTAGTTCTTTTTTATTTTTTGTACTTTAGCTAGTTTATTTAATTGTATTTCTTTGTAGCAATTGTATTTAATTAATTTATTGATAGTGTAGTGTTAGGTTAATTGTAGGTAATTGTAGGTAGTTTATTTAATTAATTTATTGATAGTCTAGTGTTAGGTTTATTTGTAACTTAGGTTAGGATTTCTTTTACAGGTAAATTTGTAATTATTTTAACTATTTTAGCTATTAAATAGTTCTTAACTATTTAATAGCTATTGTACCTGGTTAAAATAAATACAACGTTACCTGTAAAATAAATATAAATCCTAAAATAGCTATAATATAATTATAATTTATATTGTAGCTATATTAGGATTTATTTTACAGGTAAGTATTTAGCTTTAAATTGGAATAATTTATTTAATAAGAGTTAATTAATTTTGTTAGATTTAAATTATATTTAACTTAGGGGGGGTGTTAGTATTAGGGTTAGACTTAGCTTTAGGGGTTAATACATTTATTAGAATAGCGGCGAGATTCGGTCGGCAGATTAGGGGTTAATAATTGAAGTTAGGTGTCTGCGATGTTAGGGTGGGCAGATTAGGGGTTAATACTATTTATGATAGGGTTAGTGAGGCGGATTAGGGGTTAATAACTTTATTATAGTAGCGCTCAGGTCCGGTCGGCAGATTAGGGGTTAATAAGTGTAGGCAGGTGGAGGCGACGTTGTGGGGGGCAGATTAGGGGTTAATAAATATAATATAGGGGTCGGCGGTGTTAGGGGCAGCAGATTAGGGGTACATAGGGATAATGTAAGTAGCGGCGGTTTACGGAGCGGAAGATTAGGGGTTAATAATAATATGCAGGGGTCAGCGATAGCGGGGGCGGCAGATTAGGGGTTAATAAGTGTAAGGTTAGGGGTGTTTAGACTCGGGGTACATGTTAGTGTTAAGTGCAGACGTAGGAAGGGTTACCGCATAGCAAACAATGGGGCTGCGTTAGGAGCTGAACGCGGCTTTTTTGCAGGTGTTTGGTTTTTTTTTCAGCTCAAACAGCCCCATTGTTTCCTATGGGGGAATCGTGCACGAGCACGTTTTTGAGGCTGGCCGCGTCCGTAAGCAACTCTGGTATCGAGAGTTGAAGCTGAGTTAAAAATGCTCTACGCTCCTTTTTTGGAGCCTAACGCAGCCTTTATGTGGACTCTCGATACCAGAGTTATTTTTATGGTGCGGCCAGAAAAAAGCCGGCGTTAGTTTTTCGGGTCGTTACCGACAAAACTCCAAATCTAGGCCTAAGATAGCTACAATATAATTAATAATTACATTGTAGCCATCTTAGGGTTTATTTTTATTTTACAGGCAACTTTTTATTTATTTTAACTAGGTACAATAGTTATTAAATAGTTATTAACTATTAAATAACTACCTAGCTAAAATAAGTACAAAAGTACCTGTAAAATAAACCCTAACCTAAGTTACAATTACACTACACTAATTACCTAAACTACCTACAATTAATTACAATTAAATTAAATAAACTAAATTACAAAAAAAAAAAACACTAAATTACAAAAAATAAAAAATGAATTACAAGAATTTTAAACTAATTACACCTAATCTAATCCCCCTAATAAAATAAAAATGCCCCCCAAAATAATAAAATTCCCTACCCTATACTAAATTACAAATAGCCCTTAAAAGGGCCTTTTGCGGGTCATTGCCCCAAAGTAATCTGCTCTTTCACCTGTAAAAAAAATATATAATACCCCCCAACATTAAAACCCACCACCCAAACACCCAACTCTACTCTAAAACCCACCCAATCCCCCCTTAAAAAAACCTAACACTACCCCCTTGAAGATCACCCTACCTTGAGACGTCTTCACTGAGCCGGGCACAAGTGGTCCTACAGAGGGTCCGAAGTCTTCATCCTATCCGGCCAGAAGAGGACATCCAGACCAGCAGAAGGCTTCATCCAGGTGGCCTCTTCTATCTTCATCCTTCCGGAGCGGAGCTGGTCCATCTTCAAGACATCCGACGTGGAGCATCCTCTTCATCCGACGGCCGACGACTGAATGACTGGTCCTTTAAGTGATGTCATCCAAGATGGCGTCCCTTGAATTCCGATTGGCTGATAGAATCGGGCTGCGTTAGGAGCTGAACGCTGCTTTTTTGCAGGTGTTAGGTTTTTTTTTAAAACTAGCTCAGCCACATTGTTTCCTAGGGGGAAATCATGCACGAGCACGTTTTGTCAGCTTACCGCTACCGTAAGCAACACTGGTATTACAGTGAGATGTGGAGCTATATTTTGCTCAACGCTCACTTTTCTGAGGCTAACGCCGGCTTGAAGAAAACTCGTAATACCAGCATTGGCTTAAGTGAGCGGTGAGAAAAAAAGGCTTGTTAGCCCCGCACAGCCTTACCGACAAAAACTCATAATCTATGCGCTTGTTTCTAAGCCTCTGCAAACTGCTCCCTTATTTCAGTTCTTTTGACAGACTTGCATTTTAGTCAATCAGTGCTAACTTCTAGGTAACTTCACGTGCGTGAGCTCAATGTTATCTATATGAAACACATGAACTAACGCCCTCTAGTGGTCAAAATGCATTCAGATTAGAGGCGACCTTCAAAGTCTAAGAAATTAGCATATGAGCCTACCTAGGTTTAGCTTTCAACTAAGAATACCAAGAGAAAAAAAAGCAAAATTGGTGATAAAAATAAATGGGGAAGTTGTTTAAAATGATATGCCCTATTTAAGTCATGAAAGTTTATTTTAGACTTGACTGTCCCTTTAAAACACATTCAAATTGAATACAATTGATATTGCATGCTTTAATGTATTTGATTGGGAAGCGTCTAAAAGTAAAAAAAAACACACTTACATGGGGGGATGTTCTATTGGTTGTAAATAAGTAACTAACTTGTATCATATTATTGTTATTTATTAGTGCTTGAGTTTGTTTTCTTGTTTTCTTTTTTTAGTATTTCATTTATAAAAACTTTTTCTCAATATTTCTATATATACCTGTATGTACTATATATATATATATATATATATAAATATATAATAAACCCAGATAGCGCACTCTCATTTGCCAACAATTACTCCAGACCAGGCTGCATAAGAACAATACTCATTAATGTCCAATAATATGCACTCCCTGGATTTAAGCACTACTTAATAAAGTGTGCTGTGCTTAAATCCAGGGAGTGCATATTATTGGACATATATATATATATATATATATATATATATATATATATATATATATATATATATATATATATATATATATATATATATATATATATATGTATGTATATATTCATGTTGTAATTAGATTGGTATAACTTTCAAATACAAGCGGCAGAAATAGAGACTCCACCCCCACAGCTGAACCATTGGGCTGGTGAGAGACACCGCTTGAGGCTTTTCTTGTTTCTGACATGTTATAAAGTTTTAATCTACACTGAGGATAACTTACAATCTTGGATAACTTACAATTTTGAAGTGCAAAACAAGGACATTTTCATTGTGGCTTAATATTAAGCAAAACCGACTTACACTTATAGACTCTGCTCTATCTTACAGTGATCGATGTATTGATGAAATAATCACCAACAATTTGTGCATCTAAAATTGTACATAATTCTATCGTTATATCAGAGTGATCCAGAGAGGTCTATTGCATTATGTTATCTTTTTAAAGTTTTTTATTGATTGGAGCTAGTAATGTTTTAAGCTTTTTTATAACACCGGTGATACATTTAGAGATCATTTTTTTCTTTTTATTTTTTACCATTCAGTATGTTACAAATAACCGCTTTTATATGTAAATATTAATAAATTGAAACCACTTTATTCATTATAGCAATTTGCATGTGCATTCATTCCATTTATAAAATTATAAAATTATACACACATTATTCTCACCACTGCATTTAGATTGACTTATAATCTACACTTAATCAAGGTATTTAATAGATCAACTATACAGTTAGACAGCCGTAGGCGCCACCTCCAAACGTTGTTGTTTTTTTCCCTAATCCCAATCAACTGCACAAGTTGTGAGAAGTGCAGTTAGTGAGGTTGGCTAGTCTAACTTTAGCTTAAGTCTCAGTTCTCACAAATCTTGGTTACTTGTATTGATATAGCCTCTGCCAGGCTCATCTTCTTTACACGTTGCTCTTCATCTGCTGCACCTCTCTGCCAATCCCTTCAATGGCTTCGTCTTGTCTCCAGGATTAAACACAAAATCCTCACTCTGACATACAAAGTCCTCAACTGCACTGCTCCCCCCTACATTTCAGACCTTGTCTCCAGATACTCTCCCTCCTGTCCCCTTCGCTCTGCTCACAATCTCCTACTCTCCTCCTCTCTTGTTACTTCCTCACATTCCCGTTTACAGGACTTTTCCAGAATGGCTCCCATCTTGTGGAACTCCCTGCCTTGCTTCACAAGACTCTCCCCAAGTTTTAACAGCTTCAAGCGCTCCCTAAAGACTCTACTATTCAGGGATGCATACAACCAACACTAACCTTTCTTAACTCCATTGCTTTCCCCTTGAACCCCTTAGAATGTAAGCCTATGAGCCCAGCTGTTTGCAGATCGCTTTATAAGAGCCGACTGCAACAGTGAAACTCTCAGCAGGGCAATTTACCCATTTGGTCCCTATAAATGTTATCTTGTATACCGCCTATGCTTATAGCGCTGCAGAATCTGTTGGCACTCTACAAATACCTGATAATAATAATAATATATACTGTATATATATTACAAAATATAATCATAGATAGAGAAATATAGATTTTATAATAACAATAACATTTTCTTCTATGTGAAGAACATTGGAATATAAAGTATTTAAAACTCACTTCAGATTTAGTGCTGTTGGTCTAACGTGATGTTTGGGAAGCAGGCAAGCGATAATTGGTAGACTTTTTTAAAGTGCGCCCACAGGTCTATGGGGAGAATAATTTAGCGCAGTTGCTGTATCCTAAGTACTGAAGTTAGCACACATCAGACTTTCTCTCTCGCGCTAAATTTTTACTTTGAACTTTTGTACAGTTAGCGTGAGAGCGAAAAAGTTATTAAGCGCACCACTTGTAATCTGGCTCAGTTAGCTGCGCTTCGACTCTGCTTCTTAGCGCAGCCCTAGAGTCTAGTTACTCTCAAAAGCCTTCTTTTAGCATGACCATGGATCCTTATACAACCTCTAACTCTCAAATTGGCACATGGATAAGGTAGCTTCCAGAGGTTTTGGCAAATGTACATCTTATAATCTTTCTTTTCTCTAGTTAATCCATCTGTATGACCTTTAATAAACTGGCACAGCCCATATATTAACATACGTATATCTACTAATAATCTTACCTGAAGAACTTTATTTCTTTCACAACTATACAACTTAATCAATCTTTGCACTCAGGAAACACGTTGCCTTATCCAGTATTATATCTCTTTAAGAATAACTTGCAAATGAAGCAGACAGGAGAAATACATAAGTTTAACAGATAGGCAAATTGAAAAGGTTACACTAAACATCTGCTTTTAAAATTTAAGCCAGGTCACAGTGAATTCAGGGCATTAATAATTAATTTTAATAAATCCTCATATTTTATAGTGGAAAACAAATCACTACAAAAACTATTTTGATGATCTAGAGCTCTCCAATCCGATGATCTAAGAAGTCTCTATGACTATGTAATGTTCTCTTTGTGAAGGAGAGACTAGTATATTAATTATTATATTATTACCGCTGCTTCATAACTGCTGTTTCCGTCGAGCCTGAAGGCTCGCAAGGAAACAGGGGCATCAAGGGGCATTCGGAACTTGATAATTTGGCCCCTTTGTGGGATTTCTCTCCATACCAGCGAGTTTTTGATCATTATGTCCCTAGGCACATTAAAACATTAAGCAAACAAAACATTAGATAAAAAGGCACTCTAAAATCAAATTCTATCAAATATATTTCTTACGACAGTAATCAAATCTCTATAACATCTTTTTCTATTAACCCTATAATCTCACACACACCAAGACAGCAACATGTTAGCGTCTATCAACTTTTTGCATACAAGAGTATATTGCAGAAATACTTTACAAATGTGCATTTCAAATTTGATTTTTATATCCCTTAAAATAAAATTATATTTAAAAAAAAAAATAGGAAATTGACTTAAACTAATAAATCCTTTTTAAATATTAAAGCCCCTCAAAGTTAAGGGAAACATTCTTAAGACTTTGGAATGTGTATGAAATCAAAAGCAATAAATGATTAATACAAAATTATACAAAGAAAAGGAAGATGTATAAGTGGATAGGCTTAGAACAACTATAAATTATTAAAGTTTTTACTAGTTTAAACCTTGAGGCACAGTCATTCAAATTAGTTTGTCCTTTTAGAAATGTAGGCCACAAATATTCATTCTTCAATCTGCCTAAAAATTATAGCTCTACGATATGTCTACAATATGTCCCGTTCTGATGAAAATAGTGGCACTGACTAACCTCAACTGTTAAAGCCAATTGTTTGCTATTGTTTACCCCGAATAAATCAATTATAGTTGTTAAAGGCCAATTTAAAGGGTCATGCAACTCATATTTTTTATTTGATGATTTAGGTAGAACATACAATTGTAAACAACTTTCCAGTTAGGGAAAAGGAATTGAGGAATTGAGCACTCTAATACGTCATTCAGAACATAACTGATAGGCTTGTATCATCCGGGGCAATACGCATTCTGCGCAAGTCCATATCAGATTCCTCCATAACTAGGATATTAAATACAAAAGAGTGGACTAAAAAATCTAAACGGCACCTGACACCCCTAATGGCTGTGGCACTTACCACCTTCTATGAACCAGACACCATATTTTCTCTGTCGCCTTACGGTCAGGAATGCGGAAGTGGAGCTCAAAAATGTGACCACGTCCGGTCACCAGGTGAACCGTATAGTCCAAAAAAAGCGCGCCTGATCGTAAGGTTGCATCACTTTCCAAAAGCCGTTATGTTCCACAAGCCATGAGCCGAAATAACACCACACATAAGCAAGTTGAATCATATAACAAACATGATTAAACCCCCCCTCAGGAGATATTAACCCTTGATTCCAAGATACAAAAGGCGCCTCACCGAGACCCTGTGTTATAAGTTAGTACCCCGAGGTGGTAGCCCCTCGGAAAAACTCTGTAATATATACATTTCATAAAGAAAGTAAAAGGAAACGGTCTTACTGGAATCTATGCCATGGAACAGGAACACGACACTTCAAGTGTGACAGATAGTAGCATAGCTTCTGCCATGGACTTGAGAGAAGAAAGCAGGCAGCAAAACTTGTCAATGCCGATTGCTTGTGGAGCTGTTAATATGAGTTGGGATGGTTTCGCAGGAAGACTCTCCCTGCATCTCCGGACTCTTTCATCCATGCTTTCACTGAAAGGCTGACAGGACTAAAAACTCCAGTCCCTCCTGGGACAAAAGGCAAAGAATGACTGGGGGATGAGGGAAGTGGGAGGGGTATTTAAGCCTTTCGCTAGGGTGTCTTCCTCCTGGTGGCCAGGTTCTGAATTCCATTTATGAAGAAAAAATATTTATTGATACCACATTAGATCTAAAGCGTGTAACCTGAAGCACGTTATGCATACTTTACATTTCACTGTTCTTCACATAGGCCTAGATTTAGAGTTTGGAGTTAGCCGTCAAAACCAGCGTTAGAGGCTCCTAACGCTTGTTTTTTACGGACTCTGGTATTTAGAGTTCAGTTACCGACACTCAAAAATCACCCAACGCACAAATCTCTACCGACAGCTCAAACCCAGTAGTTAACATCTACCGACAAAATAAACATCCACAAATCACAAAACAAATATTACACAAAGTACACTTACACTCATACAAACACTACACTATATTTATTTTTCAGAATTAATAATTTTTCTTCAAAATACAAAGGATCAAAGTTGCGAGATCTCGGGTGTTAGAAAAAAAACAACACAAATCCATTTTCCCATTGACTTACATTGACACACGGGAAAAGACCCTCATATAGCTACATCTAACTAATAAGATTATCACAAACATACACTCATCGATGCATACAAACAATATACACCACATTACATACACAAAAAAGTTATTTATTACAAAATGAACACGATTTAGTTACTTTTTCACACAAGCTCATGACGTCACTCACTTTACGAGGAAAACCAGTCTTTGAAAAAAATTTGTCCAAAATTTTGAGCCTCCATTGACTTCTATGGGGAAGACGTGCTCGTGCACGCAACAGACAGATTTCCCTAACGCACGCAAATAGCGTAGACAAAAAAACTCCAAATACCAGCGCTAGAAATAGGAAAAAAATACATGCTTTTCTGCGTTACACCCAGCTATGATAAATAGATCAAGAAATGACTATTTCCCTATGGTGGACTTATGGATTGTACTTATTGAATATTCACAACAGCATTAAATTGTTTCATACTTTTATATTACATCAGCTACAAATCAACATCACTAGTAACAAACTTTTTTATCAAAAAAATCACATTTAAACGGACACCAAAATGATTTAAACTTTTCAGGATTCACAAACAGTACACAATGGGAAACACCTCTCATTTACCTTTATTATTGCATTTCATTTATTCAACTCATATGCTTGCAGCAACTGCATATCTACATAGGCTTAACACATGATCAGTCATGGATGCACATACTTTACTTTTATCATTCACTCATACATGTGCATTCAAATGATGGGGGAAAAACACATTACATTCTCTAGAGGAATCACAAAACACAACATATGGATTTTACTGTACTTTTAACATCATGATTCCATCACCAGAAACCATTAGGAATTACGTACAACAAGAACATCATTACACCAGATTACAGATGTCACTTTATGGGAAGGAACAACAATGCTAGACCGCTATATAGAAGTCAGCATATGTGGGACACAATCACAATATATACGTACATGTACATAACACACATCACCCATCACGCAACCACAAAGCACACATATAGATTTTATTCAGCACACAATAACAATGTAGCACAATACAACAACACAATGAGGATTTCAGAACTACATAGGCAGGTTAATAATATGATGACGTCATTAGAAGATTCAACCATACACATTACAAATTCACGACTGTACCGCCCCTTTCTGAACTTTAACACTCAATACTACAATACAACATATACGTAAATAACAGTTTGGAACAGCATTATTAGGGAGATTTGAATGGGACAATTAAGAAATATTGTCAGATCGCAAATCACTTATATATATAATACTACAGATGACAGCCAGAAGTTATTCAGTATTAGTGCCATTTGAATGGGACGCATACAATATTGACAGCTCGGCAATCACTTATATATACAATACTACAGATGGCAGACGGGAAGTTCAGAATTATTATTGCGATTTTAAAGGGACGCATACAATATTGACAGCTCGGCAATCACTTATATATACAATACTACAGATGACAGCCGGAAGTTATTCAGCATTAGTGCGATTTTAAAGGGACGCATACAATATTGACATATCGGCAATCACTTATATATACAATACTACAGATGGCAGACGGGAAGTTCTGAATTATTATTGCGATTTTAAAGGGACGCATACAATATTGACAGCTCGGCAATCACTTATATATACAATACTACAGATGGCAGACGGGAAGTTCTGAATTATTATTGCGATTTTAAAGGGACGCATACAATATTGACATCTCGGCAATCACTTATATATACAATACGACAGATGGCAGACGGGAAGTTCTGAATTATTATTGCAATTTTAAAGGGACGCGTACAATATTGGCAGCTCGCCAATCACTTATATATACAATACTACAGATGGCAGATGTTACTTTATCGTTTTCAAACAATGTTGCAGCAACATTGATCGATCACATTCGATGCACATTATACACAACTATGCACTTTCATTCATGTTAGCCTGGACGTGTGCTTGTTACTATAAGATCGCGTTTAATAAATATTTATTACGCATATGAACAAACATTACAAACATGCACTGTATGTGTGATATTTGACACTTTCACATTGAGATTCATTGTGGGAAAACAACATTTCAGCAAACAACAAAAAAACGCCCACTGTGAAAGCATTCGCGCCGCTCACATACAAACAAGTGAATACAATCAGCAATCATTACAAACTCACTACCATTGGACTAATTGTACTATAAATCCCCCAAACAACATGGCCAATGCATCACTTGTGATCCACATCAGATCAAGTGCATACCTTGTTACGCTGTTTTGAAAGATGGATGACGATGACATGGTAGACACTGCTGGTGCTGCTATTGGCGAACTAGCTGTTGATCGAATCAGGCAGCCTCGGCGGCTCAGACTGAGACGAAGGGGTCGTCTGGTTCGAGGTCCTTGTGTCTACAGGGTGAGACCCACCTTGGAAAACATGAGCGACTTTGAGGTTTATGATAAGTATCGGCTCAATCGCGAACAGCTCATTGGCCTTTACGATCTTCTTAAACCTCATTTGGAGCCACGTATAAGAATAAGGACTGCTGTTCCCGCCATGAGTAAGATGCTAAATTGTCTATACGTCCTGGCCTCCAGGAGTTTTCAATCCGGAGAAATGTACATGCATGGCCTGGCTCAAGGTACATTCTCTGTGGTGTTTGATAACTTTCTGGACGCCATGGTACGTATCAGTGAGCAATACATAGGATTCCCACAAAATGATGGTGATTGGAGGCGCCTGAAGCGGGAATTCTTTGATATTGCTCAATTGCCCAATGTCTTGGGAGCCATAGATTGTACCCACATTGTGCTGCGTGCTCCAATTGATGACTTGCCCTTCAGAAATCGCAAACATTTTCATAGCCTCAACGTGCAGTATGTTTGTGACGCACAGATGAGGATTATGCATGTGTGTGCGAATTTTGGAGGAGCTTGTCATGATGCCCGCATCCTCGCTCAGTCGTCCCTGTGGAGACCGTTTGAGGAAAGACAAATGCCCCCTGGGTATCTCGTTGGTGAGTATTTGTGCACAACATGGTTAATTAGTTTGACAATTGCCACTGTAGTTTTAAAATGTTAGCGTAATGTTCAGCTATAGGATGCAATTTAACCATTTATTTTTTTTCAAGCAAATGTCTACTTTTAGTTCAATGCAGATATGTAGCATGTCTTACCTTAAATGCTCAGATAGAGAATGCAATGTAACCATTTAGTTGCCATTTTACACAAGGTCTGGTTTAGGAGAAATATGCATATGTAGCATGTCTTAGCTGGAATGGGAAGGTATTAGCTAATGCAATTTAACCATGTCATTGTCTCTTTCTGCTAATTTCTAGTTTTAGTTCAATGCAGATATGTAGCATGTCTTACCTTAAATGCTCAGATAGAGAATGCAATGTAACCATTTAGTTGCCATTTTACACAAGGTCTGGTTTAGGAGAAATACGCATATGTAGCATGTCTTAGCTGAAATGGGAAGATATTAGCTAATGCAATTTAACCATGTCATTGTCTCTTTCTGCTAATGTCTACTTTTAGTTCAATGCATATATGTAGCATGTCTTACCTTAAATGCTCAGATAGAGAATGCAATATAACCATTTAGTTGCCATTTTACACAAGGTCTGGTTTAGGAGAAATACGCATATGTAGCATGTCTTAGATTAAATGGGAAGATATTAGCTAATGCAATTTAACCATGTCATTGTCTCTTTCCGCTAATGTCTAGTTTTAGTTCAATGCATATATGTAGCATGTCTTACCTTAAATGCTCAGATAGAGAATGCAATGTAACCATTTAGTTGCCATTTTACACAAGGTCTGGTTTAGGAGAAATACGCATATGTAGCATGTCTTAGCTGAAATGGGAAGATATTAGCTAATGCAATTTAACCATGTCATTGTCTCTTTCCGCTAATGTCTACTTTTAGTTCAATGCAGATATGTAGCATGTCTTACCTTAAATGCTCAGATAGAGAATGCAATGTAACCATTTAGTTGCCATTTTACACAAGGTTTGGTTTAGGAGAAATACGCATATGTAGCATGTCTTAGCTGAAATGGGAAGATAGAGAATAAGATTGAACTAGATTATTCTTTTAAAAAAAAAACATTTGTTAGTGGATTATGGTGTTTATTTTGATGATTCAGTGTGAATTATGTTCTGTTCATCATTTATAGGTGATTCTGGGTACATGAGCCGTCCTTGGCTTATTACCCCCTTGCGTAGCCCGACTGATGTGTCTGAGGAGCGCTACAATAGGGCTCATAAGAGAACCAGGGCGGTGGTTGAACGAATGTTCGGGCTCCTGAAGATGAGGTTCAGGTGCCTGGACAGGTCGGGAGGAGCCCTCCAGTACAACCCAAAGAAGGTGGCTAAGATCGTTATAGCCTGTAGTGTCCTGCATAATATTGCACAGCGGGCTGGGATGCTGCAGGGCGTCCAGGCGCACCGAAACCTCCTCAGAGATGAGGAGGATGATCCTGTTCTAGAGGGGCCATTCCGGGACGAGGGGCTGAATGTCAGAGCAGACATCATCAACCGCCACTTTAGACGGTAAATAATAGAAGTTAGACTGGAGTATTGTCAATAGATGTGAACGCTAGGGAAATGACAAGTAGAGAATTGTGCAAACATGTTAGGATAGTTCATCAAATGCTAAAAATGTGTTTGATTTCTTAATATAGGTGATGCTCTGGTCATTGGGTCCTGTAGCGTGTCTTTGCCACCTGGTTTTTAAAGAGGACATCAGCTGGTAAGTATAAATGTATGGACTGTTGCTGGCATGAATTGTACACAAATACATCATATGGCATACATTTTCTAAACTAGTATTTAGTTTACACATTACTTAAAATGTAAATACTCAGAAAGGGA